>NC_091742.1:46888886-46941386 GCF_043380555.1 Nothobranchius furzeri | reverse complement strand
TACTAGGAGTTACATTCGTCTCTGAACACGACATAAACTAACATTTCAGCAAAGAACTTCTGACACTTTACATAAAGGAAGTTAAAATGATACTTTGCAACTTTATCATGTTTTAAATATGTGCCAAAATGACCCTTTACAAGGTTAATGACATATCACTCAGACCCCCACCACCATCAGTGGCCAGAATAGCATTTGCAACTTCAGAGTGCCAGTGTGGTCTGTTGGACTTAGAAAAAAAAAAAAAACGGAGTGCGTTACCTCTGTGTATGAAATGTGCTATTTAAATAAAGCAGCCTTGCCTTGCTGACATACCTAGCGCTACAGTCTGCTTCCAGCACATTTCCTGCATGTTTTAGATCAGGAACACAGCTGATTTGTTTAATTTAGTGATGAATCACTCCTGTAGACACTTATGAGGGCTGGGGAGACATATCAGCTTTCAGATTTATGTGTTAAAAAGATGAACGCAAAGCGATGAGAGAAGTTCGCTTTTGGTTCTACTTAACGGACACTAGGGGTCCGCAAGCCACACCTGCCTAGTCTCTCTTTAAAACCTGGAAATCAGCTGGTTAAAGCTACATTTAGCAGGAGAGCAGACGTTCCTCTGTCCTAAACTGTCTCGTTCATAACATAAATATGCTGTGTTACAACGACTAAATCTTCACATCTACTGAGCTGTACACATTTTGTTGCACTTCACTTTGATATCTACAAGCTGCACCTTGCTGAAACACATTTCATGTCCTGTCTAGCTCATGTCATTTCTTTGACAAATGAAAAATCACATGCGGCATCTGGAAAAAATGGAATCCATGTGGAAACTTTCTGCATCCAGATCCTTAACACACGGCGGCCAGTGTGGATGCTCTGCTTGGACTCTATGAAGAAGCTGCATGGAAACCGGACCGCATCTGTACCGCATCCGATGTGAAAGAGGCTTGATGTGTATGATGGTGTATCCAGGTGAAACCCAGACTTCCTTATCCACCAGGACGCTTTCCATCTCCTCCTAGCCCCAAATCCACACTGGTGGCATCAGCAGTGCGGAACGGCAGCAGAATGTTCCGCTTCAAATAGAATCCATATAGTTAGTAGGGTTGATCCAAACCAGCTCCGGTGTGGAACTTTTCAGGCAGTGGCTCGCCGCACCACCAGAGATAGGACCGGGTTCTAATTTTGCCAGAAGCCGCTTCTAGGATTTGTCAATTTCTGCAATTAGCATTAGAAGAGACAGGAAAGCACATGCTGTATCAGTGTAAAACATCTGGTTATTTTCAAAATAAATGTCTATTGCACAGGTGCAATTTCTTATCGAAGCAGACGTCTATACGTGTGACCTCACAGCCTACTTACTACCAATATCTTTCAAGAAGTACAACAGTGTGTTTCCCTTCTTGGATGTGATCACATTGAACTTTTTTTTTGCTTTCACAGTGGATGAAGTTTCAAGGAATCTGCAGATTTCACGAGTCTAGTGAGGAGGACGGAAGAGACGCTGCGTCGCTGGAAGTGTGGACTGACACACCTCAAAAAACTGTCTCGCTGCCATTCTGCTCCACTGATGTCCCCAGTGTAAACTCGGGGTAAGCATTACCAGGACAACAAGGTCCTCCATCCAGAAAGTTCTTCGTTAGTCCCAAGTTCTCCCCCCAGTGGGACGTTGTCTGAAAAACCTTCAAAAGGAGATAACTTGGGACTTCCTGATAGGATGTCCCAATCACCTCATCTGACTTCTCTTAAGGAGAACGAGCAGCTCTACTGAACACAGGAAGTTTCTTTTCTATTAAAGATCTTGTTGGTTCATCTGTGACCTCATGGCTGTACAGATGAAGGTGGGAGTACATCAAGACCACCTGGAAAGTATTTAAACATTTTTTGTGAAATAATGAAAATTCAGCACAAAAAAAACCCATTTGACCACAAATAAAGTACAATTATAAACAATAATGAAAATACAGTAAATGCAATATTAATGGTAGAAAATGTACTTTAGCAAAGTTCCCATGCAGGGGCACATGAAGAGAACCATATGTGTTGTAAATAGAACCCGTAGACCTCTATAAAATGCCTTCTACTTTTTAAAGCCTACTTGTTAGCAGCCTCTTTACTTTTGAAGTTCGGCTCCCAGTTCAACCACAACCATCAAACAGAGGTTTTAAATATTTCCCTGCACATGTGAGTTGCGGGCACTGCGGGTGGAGCGGGGACAGACGCTGGTGTCTCTGCTCCTGCAGCGCTGCGACTGAGCTTGGCTCGGAGAAGAAAGATTCTGGTTACGACCACACAACCAACACCACATGGTGCGGACAGCCAGCCATGAAAACTACAGCTCAGCTTAGATTCCGTCTGGTGTGACTTACTAGCCAGTTAATGTCATTTTAGGCATAGGTACGTGTGCACCGTTGCTGCAACACAATGATGGTCTTGTAAAAGTAATCCTAAAATTTTGTCTTCTTGAATTAAACGTAATCAGCTTCACAAAACTCCAAGATATCAAAGAGTTAATCTCATCTCTTGTTAACTGCTCTAGGTTTTTCCTCCAACAGGAAGTTAGCATCTAGAGATCATAAATCGGCTGAGCAGAAGTTCGCACACAAGCAGCTGTGGTCATTAGAGCTGTGCTGATTAGCCACCCACAGGGGCTCTGCCAGATTGGGTATTTATCTCCAGCCAAAAGACACAATTAAAGTTCCCTCCTCAAAGTCGTCCCGGACAGGACCCCCAAACGAGGCCTGACACTCCGTATTTATTTGTATTTTTCCATTCCACGGTTTCCAAATCTATGTTGCTCTGAACAAGAGGTCTCCACTTCATCTCAATGTGCAACCTCGATTTGCACCCCTTCGGCGCTACACCTCAATGCAACCCTTCCTTTTTCCACAAAGTCTCCTTTCTCTCCTGAGGTCCCCCCAGGTCTTTGTGTGACACTTAAAGGACCGTCTCTGAGCGGAACATAAAAGACGTGCAGAGCCCTTTCTAATTGTCGTAATGCAGCTCTCAACGTTTTGCTTATTTCTAAAGGTTTTTTCTGTCTTGACGTTGAGAGTGGCAGCTGGAGACAGTTTAGCAAAGGGTTTCCTAGCTTATGTTGTAAGTTAAATGAGAGAAAGAACTATAGCAGTTCATCTCCACAACCATATGGCTCATCTACCCTCTCCCTGTGCCCCAAAGCTCAACCTCACTGAATAGGAGGAAATGCTTCAAGAGTAAATAACGTGTTTGCTCACGTTGTGCCAAGTCACCGGGTGAAGAAGTGGTCAGACAGACAGGAAGAAGAAAGAAGCAAAAGTCCACGGCCACACTGGCAACTCTGTGAGGGACGGCGTTAAAGCCAAAAAACACCATCAGGACACAGCTGCTGTAGCTCTGGGTCCTCATTTATCAAGCTTGCTTACACACAAAACCGGGTCGGAAAACTGTGTAAGCAACTTTCCACGCAAACTTTGGGATTTATGAAAGAAAACTCAGCGGAAAAATGTGCTCAACTTTAAGTTGACTAAGGACCTGGCTTACACACATGTTGGACATGGAGAGCACCTGCAGTGCTGCTGAGAAGATACAATTATGAAATCCTGCAGCATTATCACTTGTACCGCTTCATTTTCACACAGAACAAGACCCCCCACACTCACACACACACACACACACACACACACACACACACACGCACGCACGCACGCACGCACGCACGCAGCACTCACTCACTCACACACACACACACACACACACACACACACACACGCACGCACGCACGCACGCACTCACGCAGCACTCACTCACTCACACACACACACACACACACACACACACACACACACACACACACACACACACACACACACACACACACACACACACACACAGCCTGAAGCGCAGAATACAGAATGCAGAATATCAGCAGGGGGATAGATTGAGACAGAACATCATGCGTCTGTGACAGTGTGTGTCCTGTCACTGTGGCCTGATTTATCATGCACCCTGGCTACTTGGACAAGGGAGATCTCTGTTTGGGTGACTGGTTAGCACGCGTGACTTTCACCCGAGAGTCTGGGGATTGAATCCTGATTGGACTATTTTTTTTATACCCGCCACACATCTCTCTGAAGAACTCAGCATTGACGGCTTCAGCAACGCTGTGCCACTCCATGGATTTTCTCTTATTTGTTTTGCAAAAGCACTTCCTTTCATTTCTCCACCTCACCCACAGGTACCTCAACTTCTGCTTGTGAAATAGCGCATCCTTGATCTGCGGTCGTGATCGAAACGCTGCAACAGCCGGCTTATGTATATGAATGAGATCCACACGGCACTTAGCATTGACCATTTATGGCAGTAAGTGGGCGTGGTGAGGGCGGGATGTGACTAAAATGCAGCTGAGAACCTTTCTAGATAGTTTCAGATTTATTAAGCGGAGATTGCGTGCAGCTGTGCGTACTCCATGTTTGATAGATCACAAACCTACTTGGCGTAAGTACATTTTTTGCTGAGCTTAAGTACGGTTTTAGTAAGGATTCTACGCAATGTTTGATAAATGAGACCCCTGACCTGTAGAAACAATCTACCGTTTAGGAAAAGACTGAAAGAACTGGTCTTAAGTTGACCAAGCCTCAACAAACTTTACAATCCAATGAGCCGTTTGTTCCCTCAGTCCACCTCTGGTGCTTGTTTTAGAAGACACACCATGCCAGCAGATCTGCGTAATACTGCAAAATTCATGCATCGCCACGCCGCTACAGAGCGCTCCTAAGACACACCGTGGCGGCATGGCGATGCAGGGATGTTGTGGCATACGTGCCGACACGATATTGCTGCAACTCCAGATTTGTGAATGCATATTACACCTTGGCACAACATGGGGAGTTACTGCCGAGCTCCGGTTGGAAACTATGCTGAAAATGAAAGTAAATACGGACGGTAAGTTTAACTTTTTAAACAAAATTAACTGAGATGATAAACTGAAGCAGTGCAGAGCTCCAGGAGCTTCTCTCCGTTAACCCTCCCACTGTCCTAATGGGTGACCCCGCGAGGAAAGTTGACCATTGAGCAGGATTGATGGTTTATAAATTGAAGTCCATGTGGCAGGGGTGAAGAGTGAGCATCACCTCACCCCTGCCACGTGGACCTCAAGGGATAAACCATCAATCCTGCTCAATGGTCAACTTTCCTCGTGAGGTCACCGATACAGACAGTGGAAGGGTCAAAACTGGAGGTCAGATCAACAGAGACTGCACAGGGACTGTGGAGGACAGACACCTTTAAGAGTGGCTTGTTAACCCGTTAGCATTCCAGCATCCTGCCCATGGGACAAACCCCCACTGCGTTCATTCAACCTGGAAATTTACGGGGTTAAAAACACTTGATGAGCGTAGGTTTGATTGAAATAAAAAGCAAGTAAATACAAAGTTATGTTTAAGATAAACGGAAGTCCACGGCAGCACAGAGATCGCCCCGTACCCGCTTTATACCGCCACTGCGTAATCTTTTATAAAAAGAACACGATTGCGCCACATTACCACCACGGTCTGACCACTTATAAACG
The DNA here is from genome assembly GCF_043380555.1 of Nothobranchius furzeri. NCBI lineage: Eukaryota > Metazoa > Chordata > Actinopteri > Cyprinodontiformes > Nothobranchiidae > Nothobranchius > Nothobranchius furzeri. The sequence goes on along the minus strand of NC_091742.1, from coordinate 46,935,844 downwards.
ACCTAAGGCTCCCTCATGCCGACTTGGCGTTGCGGCAAATTGGCGGCATTGTTTTCCAAAAGAGGCTAATAAAGCGTGTTTAGAGTTACTGTTACAGGATTTTTAAAATAATACTCAGGTTATAATTTTAGATTATTTCTGCGGAGGAGGAAAAAAAATTGTTTTTTTTCGTCAGATTTCTGAGAATAATGTGAGAGTTCAGAGATTAATGTCAGAATTCAGATTTTTTTCTGGAATGAAAATGGTTGGCAGAGAGACAGAGACCAGTGCGGAGAGTTTTGGGAACAGCGCCATCAAAAATAAAATTATTCACTGGTCCCTGGGAGCTTGGTCCGATTTGGTAAAACAAACACACTTATGTGTGGAGTTTGGCAGTCAACAACTGAGCAGCTCATACCTCGCTTCAACAATTCACGTTCTCTCCATTTCAGCAATGGCAGCGCTCGACTGAATTCTAGGGTAAGCAAAGCAGTGCGGGCTATAGCGGCGTTGCTCTTCGCTGTCCATATATGGTACTGTACATCCTGCCTTTGTGCCAACATCAAGGCCAGAACTCAAGATCTCGTTTTGGAGGGCGCGTGCTCGTGGGGTGCACGTGGGCTGGTTGAAGAAGCCAAGAGTAGAAAAACCATTCAATGTTAAATATCGGCTTCCCGGCCAGTAAGAAATCATTTCAGGTGATGACACCTTTAAGATTGCAGAAGGCCTCTATGGTTATGATCCCACTCTTACTAGCTGTTAGCCTATCAATCTGAATAGATCTAGAGACGAGCACTGATTTTTGAACAATCAAACAATCACAAAGTGTAGAGATTTGACTAACTGAGGTGAGAGTGCCTTCTGTCGGTGACATCCTTCATCACCAGGAGCAATGTTGTTTCCTAACAGTCACTAAACGTTCTCAGGAAAGGGTGAATACAACCATCTGTATGACTGGAACAACTAGTAAAGATACATTTGCATTCAAGCAATTTCTGTTTCATCCGAGGGCGGTTTAAGTGGCAGGATATGAGCTAACCTGAGTAAGCAAGGGTCCCAAAGTACACAATAAATCTTTTTATTTGTGCATTTGTGCTGACACTTCATTATACTGCTGTTAGTACTGTAAGGTGGAACCTTGTTTCTAGTGGTTGGACTTGAGTCTGGACTTAGAGATGGAGTGAATCACCCGCATGCCCAGAGCGTGACAAAAACAAATATAGTTTATGTTTTTGACAAAACGCTGAAGCAAAATGAAATCATGCACTACTAGCAGGGTTTCCCTAGCACAGCTGAGAGACAGACGGCTGCACAGTAGCGTCCCGTCACCACAGAGCGGACCAGACTCCCCGCTCAGGCCTCCAGCCTTTAACCTTCTGAGGGACGATGAGAGGCTAAACCGAGAGGAAAACAGAGCAAGATCAAACACAATAATAACCTCACAACTAGAGTTTCTTCAAGTCGTCTTTAGAAAGCTCCAGCTCCGTGCACAAAGGATGCTCCAGTTTACAGACTGGATGTGTTTTGTCCAACATAACAGGGTCTGACACATAATTATTAGCTGCAATAATCAGATATCACTCCTTGTCTCACTGAGCCAGGCGTACATCCACCTCAGCATCTGCAAACACATGCACCCACCCAGGTCATTTCCAGGGTTTCAGTACATAAAAGCCCCTGGAGGCGGGAGGCTCTTGGGAAACACAAGCAGGGAAATGGTCCCTGTCATCTCTGCTGAACCCAGCGAGTCATCGGGGAAAGGGGCTGCTTCCAGTTGTGCAGCCTTTTCCCTCTGCCGGCATATCTCCCTAGCAACCACACTTTGGCGTGGTGATTGGACCAGGGTACCAGCGGTTGCTATAGATACAGGAAGCTCCCCTTCCGTGTCGCCCCTCCTCCCTGTTTTCTTCTGTGCTGTGTGTCTTTGCCTCCCTCTCATTTGAACCCATATTTATTTCTTTTCTGTTCTTCTTCAATCTTTTCCCTTTTCCTTGTCATTTGATTTCCCTCTCGCCTCCAAAGAGCAACTCTGGTGCAGCCCTGTACGCTGATGATAATAACACTGAGATTGAGGGATGGGAGTTCTTGCATCCGGGGGGACGTTGAGCTGACTGAAAAAGTCTGCAGAGAAAGAGTGAAAGAATTAGCAGTTGTGTGAGAGAGCCCTGGTGAGAACACCAGCATGAGATGGAACATTAGCGAAGCAGTCACGGATTTATCCAGCCTGTGTGTAAATCTGCAACCCCCCACAGCAGGACTTCATGAGAGAAATCGTTCTGCTTCTACAAATGAAATAACTGAAGGGAGCAGCTTAGTCTAGGTGCAAATGTGTTTGTTTGTCTCCTTGCTCCTGTTTACTGGCTGAGTTGAGAAAGCGGTGTGAAAAAGCTTCGAGCTCATGTGGTGGAATCTAAGAGTACAAAGTACGCCTTAGAGGGTGACGTGTGGTCACGTCGGAGCACTATGCACGAGTCAGCCAACACACTTGTAATACAACACCACGTTGTCCGTACTGTACAGCTGGCCGCTACACACAGAGAGGATCTACATTATCCACATATGCACCCCCGCTGCCTGTCCTTTGTCTGGATCTGACACACCAGTCCATGAGCTGGCTTCCGTCTTCCAGGTTCTCTTTCATGAGCTGATTGCCTCTTCATGCTATAATCAGCCGCAGTGTAATGGGTTCAAAATGAGAGGTTAAATGCGCATGATTAGTGATGTGCTCCTCCGATGAGAGAGGAATTATGATCATGTGGCTGACAGACAGTAACATGGCGTCAGAGATGGAGGAATGAACGGTGATGTGCAGATTTTTATGTGCAGAGGAAATGGGTGAAATTAGTCGTGAGGACCAGATTCCCTCTGAAAGTGTTTTTCTTTGCTCCATGTTTCGCTCGATGTCTGCTTCTGTCCAGCATCACAGTCATAAAACCAGAATAAGAAAAAGCCAACCCAAGCCTGCCAAGCAGCACCCTGGTCTTTCCTACACAGAGGACGAGTCTGGACACTCAGAGGGGGCGGGACTAGCCAGCTCAAAAACAACCAATCAGAAAAAAGGTGGAAATGACGGCTGTATTGCGTGACACCGACGTTTTTAAGCTGCAATAAAAGATGGTGCTAGCAAACATCTTTCTTTAGAAGACAGGCTCTTGGCGCTTCTTCTTGTTGTTTTAAAGACGTGTTCAACGGAGGAAAGAGCCGCAGCAAACCCGGCTTCGGACGCCATCTTTGTTGTTTATGAGAAACTGAGCATCGCGGTGTGTGACATATGCTGCTCAGCGCTGATTGGCTCAGCTAGAATTGAATTTGGGAGTTCCCAGGTTCTTTGCTTCCCGTGAGGAAGCATGGCAAGGCTGGACAGGTTAAGCAAAATGGAGGGAAAAACGTGACAATCTCACTGTATCAACAAGAAAATGCATTTTTAAAAATAAGTAAGTGATCATTTGTTTTCAAGACTTTCACAACTTTCTCTTACTTTAACTCAATACTTGAAAAAGAACAAGCCCTAAAATGGAGCTCATACAACAGCTTGCTGCACTTTTTCTTCCTAACATGAGATGACTTACACCATGCAAATATGCCTGGGACTCGTCAGGAAGGATCTTTTCTTGTATCTGCCCTCTTTGCTAATGAAATCAACTCAAATTACAAAGTGCGGACATGAATAAAACAGCAATTTAAACACATTAAAACAGCCTTACATCAATGAAGGTGGCAGCTAATCTGATTGTTTACTGTGCTTACTTTCTTTTTCTAAAATGCAACATCTGTTGATACCAGCATCAGTGGGGAACATATGTTTTTTTGTGCTAGATGCTTTTCGTGCGGCTTTTTAACTATCAGATTCCTTTAGCACAACCAGTAATTTACAAAAAAATGTAAGGGTTTTCCTTTAATGCCACAATCTGGAGATTTTCCCCTTTTAGGAATTATGTATGAATTTTGTTTAGAAATCTACAAAAAAAAAAATACAATCTGCTAGTCTTACTCTGATGTAATGTAAGCAAACATCTTTGCTAGGTCCATCCCTCATCCCATTGAGGCCCATGCAATCAGAATTGACTGCTGTTCAGCATTATCAGTAGCAGTAAACATCTGTTAATACAGATGTGAATTACAGAGTGTGCCCACGTGTTTGAAGATGTACCTAGATCAGGGGTCCTCAATTATAATGGTCCGAGGGCCACTCAAAAAAAAGACCCAAGAGGGGTCTGGGGGTGGGGGGGATGCTGTTGGCTGAACGTCAGACGGGAGTTTTCTGCTGCTGTTGGATCGCTGGTTGTAATGCACATGAATCACAAGCTTACCATAGAAAGAAGCACAACACCTGTCCTCCACCTGTGGATGGGGGGGCCCGCGGGGTTCGGGGGCCCACGGGCCGCCTATTGAGAACCACTGACATAGATAGATGCACAATTGGTGAGCTTGCTCATGGATAAGTAAGCCTTAAAAATCATATATATATATATATATATATATATATATATATATATATATATATATATATATATATATATATGATTATATATATATGATTATATATATATAATCATATATATATATATATATATGATTATATATATAACCATATAATCATATTTTTATATATATGATTATATGGTTATATATAATCATATATATATATATATATATATATATATATGATTATATATATATATAACCATATAATCATATATATATATATATATATATATATATATATATATATACATATATATATATATATACATATATGTATATATATAATCATATATATATATATATATATATATATATATATATATATATATATATATATATATATATATATATATATATATATATGTGCTTGCAGTCACTGCCATTCTGTTGCCCCAATGTCAGCATGGTGCACATCTTAGTGATGTCATGTGTTATCGCGACATCGCGGTATTGCGATACAGCCCAAAACTCTATCATTACCCAATTTTATATCGTTTCTACCTTATATCGTTTATATTGCCCACCCCTACTGTAGAATACATTTTGGTTGATTTATTTTAAGATATTGTAATGACTCCAACAGTTTTTTCCCATTTCGGATCTTTATTCCGGGTTCCTGTTGGCCACAGCCCACGACTTAACTCCAGGAAAATCAAAGTTAACAATCTCCATCCAAACTATCTCCTTTTCTCTTTCTAAACGACCGAACTGGAACTCTCCACACAACCGGCCAAGAACACCCCATTCAGCATAAAAGTACAACCATAACAAAGTGTAACCCGTTACACTACTGTTAAACAATGTAAAGTGTGAAATATACAGCCTATATTTGCGCACTTATACTAACCATAATCATAGTTAGAAATTAATTTAAATATCATGAACTGTTTAAAATTTCCTTTATTTTGAAAAGCCACTGGCTACAGATCCTGTTTAGCTCCAGCGCTTCAGGTGAGCTTCTCATGAGAGACAGTCTAAAGTAGAGGAATAAAGTGTGTGTCCTGCCTTATTGACAGTCTCCCATTTCCAGTTAGTTCCTTGTCTCCCGCTTTGAGTTTAATATTTGAACATGCAACGTGTTTGTGTACGAGGGGATCTGCACACTGACCAACAAAGGCTTTAGAAAACTGCTACCTGAGCAAAAACCCATTCTGGAGGGCATGCTATGGGAAAGGACGTGTCAGCTTCTGGCTGCATACAACAGCACCCAACACGGGGCTAGAAGAACTCTCTAGAACAAGAAAGGTGGGAGCCGTCGGACAGGTACGATAATCGGACTGTTTTTTTGTTCTCTGACAGGATTCCATATGAGAGGAAGAGGAAAAGGAAGAAAGTAGGATTATACTGAAATGCTGATGTAATGTTTGGGTGACATGAGTACCCCCTCCCCACGCATATGCACACAACCCTCCTTCTTGTTTTTTTTGCTGGCTTTTGGTGAACCCCCCCCGAATGGAGCTGTCCAATTGGCTATTAGCACCTTAGTGATACTGAGAATATCCACCAACCAGGACCCAGGTGCCCCTTCACATAGTTACCACAGCAACCCCTCACAACCACGATGAGCCTGTGCACATGTATAGGTGTGCACACTGACACACACAAGTTCATATGTTTGTTTGCTTTTGCCAGAAGCTTGACTTTTTCATGTTTCCAGTGAAAAGCCTTTTGTGAGTTCAGGACCTGCTGAACATCAACGCCGGACAACAGCAACAGCAGATCAAACCGTAACAGTCAGCTTCTGGCACACAGATAAAAGGTTTAGGTTCCATCTACGGTCTCTGCAAGCACAGGAAAGAACATAATGACATAAAACATTTAGCTTTTTCATCTCAACTTAGCTGCAAATATCAGAAAGGTCACCCCTGATTAGCACAGTTGATGCAACGAGGTAAACAGCATTCCTTTGTAGATTAATGTCACATATAAAAAGGTTGGGTTTGCAAACAGACGATGTCTTCCTTTCTTTCTTTTTTTTCCAAATATAGAGAGCCGAATCACTTTTGCATGAGATGCCACTAAGACAGCTCCCCCTACAAAGACTACCGAATGGGACTAACACAATCAGTAACGATTTAGTGAATATAGCTCGCCTGTCATAAAAGACTTTTAAACTCAGAACATCTGATGTTCAGCAACATTCTAGTACATTGGGTCGAGATTGGTCTAGCTTGAATGATCTATCAGAAATCAGGAGCAGGTTTTAACCTCCATTCACTGGGAAGGCTATCTGGAACTGGGTTAACTCTAAAAGCTGGATTACTTCAACTTCTTTAGTACAACATTTTAACTCTGTATGTGCAAAGCTGTTTTTTGCCATTTGGGAGGTCAGCTGGCCATCTTGATTTGCTTTGACCTAAAACTTTAATGATTTCAATGAAACCTCCGCCTTACACATTAAAATCCACAAAGTGGTTCCCGAGATACCTCGCTAACAAATGCACAGCTGCAAAACCATCACTGCATGCCTTCGAGTTGGTGGCGGTGGGCAGTAAACATGAAGCTGGCACTTTCTCTGCTAATTTACAATGTTGAGCCAATTAAGTTCAACTCCAACACCAGGTTGTTACCAGATTAGCTTTATTTTAATCCTGGTGTAACGTGCATTGTGATTGCATCACTACTGTATTTAAACTAGGTCACCTATGCCAGTGTGTACAGTAGTACTACAAAGCTGCTTACATCAGTGGTATTAAGTCGCCATGCACAGCCAAAGGAAAATCCCTCCCAAGTTACAAGGATAATAACAAGCTCCCTTACCAGGAGCAGTCTGTGCCCTGCAAGGCACCTCTGATCCGCTCCAATCCCCACTGTGGGCTAATAGCAGCTCTCAGCATGTGCAAACACAGAGGGCTTGCATGGTTTCTGTCAAAGTTTGTACCTTGAGGGTGAGGTTGCAACCATGAAAAATCTCCAGCCTACAAATGGCATTCCAGTCTTCTGCTAGTTCACCACGGCTACGACCTTCCAGGCGAGGTCACAGTGAACACAACAACAGTTGCACAACCAACATTGGGCTCTTTTCTAGTGGCTGAGAGATCCGTTTCTTACCCGTGCAGGTGAAGCACTTGACATGAAAGTGGGTGTCTTGCACTCGAACCACTTCTCCTTTGCAGACTTCTCGACATCGTTGGCACCGGATTGACTCAGAGCTCCTGTCAGTGCGTGCTGAACCTTGCAGAACACAAAAACACACATTTAAAGAGGGACTGCACACCATCAGAAAATGTAACTCCACCCCAGTCAAGATTTGAAAAATGTTGTGAAAGTGGGCGTTGCCAGGAGGTGTGGAGTGCCTGGGGGAGTGGGAGGAGACTGTACTGATGACGTGAAATTGTACCAGCCCCAGTCAATCACAAATTTAAAACGCAGTAGCCACAGTTCAACCGACAGGGGGCAGCACTAAGATGTTTTTAGACCTAGATTCTAGATTTATTCAAATTCTCACAAACATGTCAAAGATGCACAGAAACAGAAAGATTGCATTTGTAAAGACCTGATTCTTCATTTTATAAGCTACAAAAGTTATTGGGGAGTTTAGTTCCTCTTTAAAGGGACATTGTGGAAGTTTGACAGCCAAAACATGTATAGAAATAATAAATGTCTTCTTCATACATTCTCCTGCAATGCCCTGGTCCTGTAGAATGAGCCCTGGCATTTTTACTGTGATTGCCTGTTTTTCTGTAAAATCACAGAAAAAGAGAGATGCTCGAGTCGAGCAGGCTGCTTCATGCACGTTCACGCTCATGCATAGCCCGTAGCATTTGCTATCCGTAGCTTTAGTCTTTGTCGCTGTTCCTAACGCCTAGTGACAAACCTAGCTACATTTCCGAGGACCCTTAGTTACTTTCTGTAGAACTTTCTTCAAGATATTTCCTGCAAGCTAGCAACAAAATAGCCATTTACGCTCCGAACCATTTTTTGGTTTGACGTTGTTTCAGCTGTCACCAAGGATATAAAAGTTACAGATACAAAGGACATCACTGGCGCTTTAGCTCACCTAGTAAGATGTCGGACTCTCGTGCAGAAGACCTGGGTTTGATTCTGGATGTGAACATAGTTTATTTAGAGTTTCTTTTTTACATTAATGGTATAGTTTTTTACAGTACAATGCCCAAATTTTTATTTGAGACTTGCCGAACGGCATTGAATTCATAGATAAAAAAGATGTGGGTTCAACTTTCATTTTGGAACAATTTTTCAAGCAAGGGAAGGGAATGATCTGAGCATGCAGGAGGACTGACCCATCATAAACCTTTGTCGGCTGTGCTGAAGAGAAAGGTACAGAACCACAGTATTTAATTAGCTGCGCGTTCTCCTGTCCTCTGTCCTCCAGGCCACACACACACACACACACACACACACACACACACACACACACACACACACACACACACACACACACACACACACACACACACACACACACACACACACAAGGGACTGTCTCAGCTGTTATTTTCGTTAAGGAGTGTGCACATACAGCATGCGCGCCTCGTGCACGAGCCTACTATTGAAGCTGCCGTTACGCTTTTGGCCTGAGGGGGCAATCGCGCGCATAAAAATTCAAAACTCCATAAAGTCCCTTTAAACACTAAAACACTAAAGCTAAAGAACATTTAAACAGAATTTGGCGATCTTCACTACTTAAGGTCAGCATCTGTGTAATCTAAATCTTTTTATTTTAAAATGTGACTCAGTACACTGAGTGCCAGTTGTGTCTGTAAATCTAGACTACATAACTGACACTGATGATTTTCTGACAGACTCACATAACATCACTAAGCAGGTTTCCCCCCGTGCTTTATAAGTCTGGCAGACGGCCAGGTCTTGCTTGGCCCTTTGCCAGACTAAGCGTCATTGTCAGTCTGGATGCAGTGGAGTAAACATCTTCTCTGACTGCAGCTCGGAACCATCGCTGCAGCCGCGGCAGCGTGGGGACCGACTGCTGTGAGGAGCAGCACACATAAATTACAACTGGTTGTTGCACAGACTTCACCGCCGGTTTAAAATACGACATTTTTGCTCCACGCTAGCTCTGTGTTACCCTGTTAGCTAACATGTGACCCCATCTGCCGTAAAGTTTGTGACCTCACAGTGTTGTTGTCATCTAAGGAACAAGGAATATTTATGTAGAGGACATTTTTTAAATTAGAACAAAGCCACTGTCATTCTGTTTGAAAATCTCTATCACAGGATGAACATAAAAGGTCCAGTTTGCTGTTTCATAAAGTTAAATCCAATCTGTTCCACCCAATTCCAATCATTTGAAAATAATGTGATGAATGCCTGATTTCCAAACACGAGATTGGATGGGGACATTTCTAGTAATCATCCATTTTTTGTGAACTACCTTCATTCAGGATTATAAATCAAGAACATGTCAATGCATTTAGAAGCATCACTTTCAGAGTACAGCACATTACTGCAAAGACTCCTCAAGAGAAGAAAGTAGCACATGCTAAACCTTAAAAACAAAAACAGAAAACATTGGTTTTAACTAAAACAACAATATTGTGTCTTCAGCAAAGAACAAAGTCTGAAACCTGCAGCCTCTGAATGGATATCACTAGCCTGGTGGTATAACCTATCATAGATAAAGGTATAACCCTTAACATGCTGTACAACTGCATTTAGGATTAACCGGACAAGACCAGATCATTCTAGACAAAAACTTTTACAGACATGTTATTGCCCAAAAAATCATTTCAGCATTAATTCTCACAAAAATGGTAAGACTAGTCTAAAACGTTTTCCTGCAGACTGCACTGTGATCAGTTACCACAAAAAGATCAGTCTGCTGCTTTGTTAACACTTGCTCTGAATCTGTGAGGTCTGACACCTCTGAGTTGGGTACTTCCAGGCTTCTCTTCCTACTGTCACTGTTTTTCACAACTGGATATCACACACACACACACACACACACACACACACACACACACACACACACACACACACACACACACACACACACACACACACACACACACACACACACGTGGCTGGGTGTCCTTACCTCATTAGCTTACATGTCTGACTCCTACAAGCCCGACAGCTATTTCACACAGTCAGGAAGCTCTCACACAACGCCTCTATACAAGCTGGACAAATGCCACAGGAAGTCCATATTATGTCTCAGTTCCAATGAAAACTTTAGATCTCCTCCTCTCAAGCTATTAAACGGTAAAGGATCAATTTTCCAACATGAGCTACTTTTATTATCCGTGACGTTTCTAGTTTTTTACTTGAGTCTGTGCCAAAGCAACCAGGCCCAGCCTCTTATTTATCTCTGAGCACAAGAGCTTCTACGTCCCATTGAAGGAGAGTAATGGGACCATAACCAGCTGGGATGACAACCTGAATAATCAGCTGAAGGACTCTGCTGTCTCAGCCAGAGCTCAACCAGCATATGGCTGGCACAACAAAGCAGTTGATTTCACTTGACTGGATAAATCCCAGAGGACGTGCATCCTTTACAACGTCTTTCAAACGTGCTTTTCAACGCCTGAGCACTCCCTTTGCAATCTGTGAGCTTGACAGCAGTGCATTTAAACATGTTCTGAGTGTCTTTTTCTTGGGTGGTTTTTGTGCTTAAAGCAGAAAGTTATTTAAAGAGCAAGTTACCCCCCAAAACACAATTTTGGCTGATAAAATATGAGTGTCTAATTGTGTTGTAGATTTGTGTAGTCATTATTTTTGGCATTTTAGTGCATCCTATTTAACTCATTCACTGCCAATGACGACTAAAGTCGTCATTTGTATTTTTTTACTGTGTGGGCGTCGGACGAGCCCCCGCACCGTGAGAACAAACATCTCAGCTCTAAAGCCGATCTTCATCCGCGTACGTCCCACGTCACGTGATCAGGAAGCAGAACATCCATGTGTTAGGAGATCATTTTGGGCCGCTGCTGTAAAAAAAAGTGAAGCGTGAACCGGAAAAGCTTCTGCCGATCACAATTCAACAACGGATTATGAAAGAACGGATAACGCTCGAAACGCGCGGATTCTTCCTGATGTCAGAGCTGAGTCTCCGCTTTGTTTTGGTTGTTTTGGCGTCAACGTCATCCTAGCGCACAACGTTCTGTCACTCTTAAAAAACAGTAAAAACAGTGAGAAACGCTGGCAGTGAATGAGTTAATAATTCACCCTAGAATGGTCAGTGTGGTGCCATCTTCAGGTTAAAACTGGAGTCAGCTAAAACAGCACACCAATATGTCAGCTGCACTGCCACTGTGGGCTGTAGCAACCACGTCTCTGGCTAGACCAAGCCTCCATAGTGAGTTGGATGGCACCTCCCGGGCCAATATGGCCTCCAAAACAAATCCTACTCTCTTCCCTCGGTGCTTGCTAGTGCTTTAGTTCTCTGTGTGACTGATGAAAGGTATCCAAGGCAAGCGAGCCAAGGGATGGGGTCTGGGTTGGGGGTTAGCAGTCTGCTGCAAATCCGCAGGAAACACCACCTGTGGCACATTTTTCAAACTGGCAACGTGAGCAGAGTACAACTCTTGTAGGAAGTAACTTATTTTTTAAGCAATGTCTAATATTTGGAAGGACAGCTTTTCCATAATTTACTGGAGTATGACTGATCAGAACTGGAAGTGGGGATGCAACAAACAGTTATTTGGATCATCGATGAACAGAGGGTGTCTTGACTCGATTAACTGACTAATCGTAAAAAAGGGGAAAATTGAAAAACTGCTAAACCTTTTTTCTCTCCTTTCTTTACTTTAACAACAAAATATGATTAGAAAATAGTTCAACAGGGTGCAAAATGCAGATGAGCTGATTGCATTAACTGTTAAAAAAAGGCTAGGGTTAGGAAAAAGCTTGCACAACACATCGAATCGATGACGAAATCCATTGCCAACGCATTTCTTCATTGATTTTTATCGATTTTATGTATTCATTGTTGCAGCTCACCTGGATCAGAATCAGAATCTCTTTATTGTCCTTGAACCAGCATCCCGTTACAACAAAGTCACATTTCAACCCTCGACAGGGGACAGAGCACAGGTACACAAAAGCACCTCAGTACATAGAAGTAGGGCTGGAGGATATAGGAAAAATTGCATCGATCAATATCAATAATTATTGAAAACTATGAAAAATGTAGAAAATACATTTTAAGTTCAGCCCTGGCCTTTCCATGCCATTACTTTATGATAAAAACAAGTCGGTTGGGTTACCAGACTTGGTTTTTATGGATCTCTCCAAATTTAGCCAACAATTATTTGTTTTTTGTCAGACTTGTAAGAATGAAAATATTGCCACACTGGTGAACTACTGTAACCTTTTTGGGACAGTTTCTTCCACCTCTCCTTGCTGCAACATCTTGTTTACGTCACATTTCTGTCTGATTGGGTTTGAAAGGGGAGGGCTTGGTGACCGAGTGTGCTTGGGTGGAAGTAATGACTCTATGAAGTAGGGCTGTAGCGACGCCTCGATGACGTCGACGGCTCGATTCTAAAAATTTGTCGACGTCAGATCCGGTAGTCGACGCACCGCACCCACTTGTTGCATCCACAGGAGTTTGTAAATAGAAAAGGAATCTGCATGTTTTTCCTCTAGCTCGCCCTCTTCTCCGCTTTCACTAACATCTCCGCCAAATACCGAAGACCCGGAATAATGTCCGTCCGCTACTAGATTCCTTTCCTGTTTTGCCCGCCTTCATCTCCCGGCAACGGACAACAACTTCCGGGGTTAGATGCGCTGCTCCGTCTCTACCGCAGATGTAGAAAATCACCGGGAGCGTTTCTCCCTTCATAAAGGAGCTTCTTTCAGACAATAGGAGAGCTGTTTTGGTGGTAGCAGTCTCTCCTCCGTGCTAGTCTGTTTGCTGCTGGGTGTTTTTGGTTTATTTAAACGTGGTAACTTGAACTTAACGTTGGTAAAGCTACTGTTAGCATTTTCGCTAACAGCTTCTTGCGTTTGGATAAGCTGTACCGTTTTGGTTTAGAGTTCATATTTTTTTGTGGCGTCGATCTCCCTTTTATTACATTTAGAGTGTTGTGGGTTTTTGGTTTCGTTTAAGATATCACCTTGAGTTTGTTTTAACCTCCCAGTTTAGAGTTTGGGCCTTTGGAGATTCTTATTTTGGTCCAGAACCCTGTAATCTTTGCCCAGTGGGACATCCCTACTTATTTGTACTTTTGTTTTAATTCCCCATAGGCAGAATTAGTTTTATTATTCCCAACCTGTGGATGGAAAGATTTGTTTTTTTGTAGTTGTAAATAAACCTGATCATCATTTTAACTTTTAAATCCCACGTTATTGTCCCTTCCTTTTTGCACATGAGCCAAACTCCCCAGGAAGGGTCGTAACACCACTCGCCTCACGCACATTACTGACCAAAACAAAGCAGCATGGAGACACTCCGTCTCCAACCACCTCTCAGGCAGCAGCCTGCACTCCCAAGTTCTACATGTCACCAGAACATAACCAACCAACACAATAAAAGCAGTGTTTTACAAAATGGAAGGCCTGTAGTGTTTATTCTCTTACAGTAACAATTTATCAATTTTTTTGAGGAATTTATTAGAGATTTTTTGGTTTTTATTAACTGTGCAATAGAAAAATAATCATTAGATTAATTGTCTAAATAGTCATTAGAATAGTCGACTATTCGATAAAATAATCGTCAGAATAATCGTTTTAAAAATAATCGTTTACCCCCAGCCCTACTATGAAGCTACTCGGTAGGCAATGATGGAGAAAGAAAATGTTTATTGAAGTTTTTATTGATCCATTATTGTTTCTATTGAACCACAGGTCTATCGATCAATTTATATCGTTATTGAATTATTGTCCAGCCCTACATGGAAGCACATATTTCTGACAGACACAACATAAGAGTGTGCCTCGGAGGGGGTGGGGGATCTCTCACACAACAGAGCAAGGCTGCAGCTGATCATGGTTGTTTCCCAATCCACAAACAATTTCTAAAAACTTTGCTCGTGCAACGCATGAGTCTGACTGTTGACTGCACGTAGAGGTCAGGCAGCTTTCCAATTGCTTCCAACAGCTTCTGAAATTTGCCGTAAACACCAGGAACCCACCCAATCCAAACAGCACAAACCCTGTTACCATGAGTCCAATTATATAAATATCTTCTCTGTCCTTCATGGACAACAGAGACACATGATCATCCACTTCCTCCAGGAATCAGAATCAGAAGGGTTTTATTGTCATATGTGCGCGAATCACAACATTAGGAAATTGCTGCGATTCTTGTTGAAAACAAAGAAAAAATAAATATAAATAAATAAATAAAAGCAGAATTACAATTAGGAAATAAGCACAATGAACTGAAAATAATATAGGGAATCAATAATTAGAGAAGCTGCTACTTTATACAAGTCAGTGTAGGTGCTGGTCAGAGCGGATCCGTTCAGGTGCAAGCACCACACCGGGTCATGTGAATGAAACAAAGCAGCTGGAGTGGGCAGCTCCACGATTCACATTCATGGGTTCGATGGCAGAGGGGAAGAAACCGTTTTTGTGGAGAGAAATTCTGGTCCGAATGGTCTGAGTCCAGGGTGACACGGGTTTGCTGTGATGCGACCTGCACGCCTCAATGTCCTGGAGGTGTACAGGTCCTGTATGGAGGGGAGTTTGCAGCCAATGACCTTGTCAGCAGAGCACATGACACGCTGCAGCCTCTTCATGTCCCTGGGGGTAGCTCCAGCGTACCACACGGTGATTGACGAGGTGAGGGTGGACTCGTATGACACTGAAAGTCTAGGAACCATTGCTCTAAACTGTGTTTGTGTGTAAATTACCTTTATAGACCTTGTTTTCAAATACTGCTATGAGTCGTTATGGTGTTGACTCAGTGGTATTTTAACACAAACTCTCAGGTGGGTCTCATCACCAACGATGATGAGACGGCCTACAGGGAGGAGATCAGCGCCCTGACCCACTGGTGTCAGGACAACCGTCTCACTCTCAACGTCACAAAGACAAAGGAGATGATAATGGACTTCCGGAGGTGCAGAGGAATACACACCCCCATCACCATCAACGGCGACGCTGTGGAGAGGGGGAGCAGCTTCCGTTTCTTTGGAGTTCATCTGGCTGAGGATCTTACGTGGTCAGTGCACACGGAAAATACAGTGAAGAAGGCACAGCAGCGCCTCTTCTTTCTCAGGAGACTGAAAAGATTTGGCATGAGCCGCCGCTTCCTCAGGACCTTCTATCGCTGTGCCATTGAGAGCATCCTCACTGGATGCATCTCCACCTGGTATGGCAACAGCACCGCTTACAACCGCAAAGCTCTCCAGAGAGTAGTGAGGTGTGCAGAAAGGATTATTGGAGGTGAGCTTCCCTCCCTCCAGGACATCTACAGGAAGCGGTGCCTGAGGAAAGCGGGGAGGATCATCAAGGACTCAAGTCACCCCAGCCATAAACTGTTCAGACTACTTCCATCAGGAAGGAGGTTCTGCAGCATCCGGTCCAGAACCAGCAGACTGAGAGACAGCTTTTTCCATCAGGCCATCAGACTGCTGAACACAACGCAGACACCTCACCCTCACTACTGAAACTCCAACATTACACACTCCATACTGTACATTAATGCCACTGTTTTGCACATACCAACCTCTGTACATTTTATATCTCTTATCTTATTGTTTACTTTATTCATTTGTAAAACATGTATATACACAATATACACACACTCACATGCACACACGTAGAAAAATAGAAAATAAAATGCTTAGCACACACATTTAGTAATGCATATACCTTACATACTATACATATTATTACTTAGATTAGCCATTTTTATATTTTGCTTGTTTTTACGTTACTGTATTTTTGCACAATTATGTTGCTGTGAAGCTCGCACACAAGAATTTCACTCGTATGTACTGTACCAGTGTACTTGCACATGTGACGTGACAATAAAAGTGATTTGATTTGATTTAAGATTGCAGGTGTTGGTCTCCTGAACTGGACGACTGACCTGGTAGGTGACCAGAGAAATAACACCACTCTTGTTTTTCCTTTATCTGCCTTTCTCTACGTCTCTCTCACTTTGATGAGGAGCTCTTTATTTTACATGGATAAATGGTGTCGCTGTGTAATTGGGTATATGTCTAAACTTATGTTTCATAAAAAACTGAAAATACTGACATCCAATTTCACTTGAATACGGGAATCGTGACATTGTGGCCATCTCTGATGAAATTCTATGTGAGTAGTGAAAGAGTACATCTATTGTTTTAATTTTTAAAAGGACACAACACACACTTTCTGGATTGTTGTGTGACATCATATAATTATGAAGTCCAGCCACAGTCAGTCAGTCAAGTAACTAGAAACAGTTGCAAGTGTAGCCTGTGCAGCAAAAACACATGACCACTCATTTCACTGATTGCAAATTCTTACAACTACATGTATTGTCTTTTGCTAAATAGGAATTTCAAAGGAAATGGGCAACAACTAAAGTGGGAATACTACCACCATCTTACTTAAAATGGAGTAAAAGGTTCCTAAAAAAACTACATCTGTCTGGACTTCTGTGTCTTCTTTTATATTAGGAACTAGACTCTGACAAACAGCAGCGTGTGACATCTCTGGAGTCAGAACAAGCCGTTACTGCGAAAGCATAAATCCATGCATGTAGGAGAAAGTGCATGCATAACCGTAGCTCTTTATTTTCCCGCTCAGCACAGAACGTGTGAGTGCAACAACGATTCCCACTCCACATCTCCCACAATCAGCCTCCGTTTGTTCATTGTTTCACTCACAATGCTGGCAGCGCCTCTGGGAACAACCACTATGCCTGATAAGAGCACGGCTACCGATCACTTCCACTCTCTTGGATGTGTGTTTTCTATTTTCTTATTTCTTGTGAAACTAAATGAACAACACAAGTCCCATCAGGTGTGAACGTGGGATAATGGGGACTACATGCATGCCTGACAGCTTCTACTGTAAACACACTGGCCAATTATTTAACCAGCTGACCTCCTGAGTGGGCCAAACAAACCTTCTATAACAGTTTAGCATCCTGTGTTTAGGCCAAGAGAGTGAGTTGGACAAAACAATCAGCATGCCTCATCCCAAACAACGAAATCCAAAAATCTGATCAATGGCGAAGTGTAACTAAATACGTTTAGTAAAAGTTTTTAGCATTAATACATTTTCTTCAATAATTCCCACAGGTCTTGGGACTTACTTCATAACAAGCTAGTATAAAGTAAATAATGGTCCAAAATGCCAAGAACAGGAATATCAAAACCGCTGCAAATGGCTCATTACAATCACAAAGTAACCACAGTCATCGGACACAGGTCACACACACACACACACACGCGCGTGCGCACAGTTAGTCCTGCCTAAAGCATTACTGAAGCAGAAGCACCTCAAATGTTTCAGTAGTTGTGCTACTACTGTAGGACGCATTACAAGGAGATTTTGAAGGAAAGCAGACTACTTTGATAAAATGACATCTATGTGAGCTTGAAGGTGCAGCCACTGTCCTCACGAGGGATTTGAGAGGAAACTGTAGGTCCTTCAACAACAAGAGGTACTGTGAGTGAAAGAATACAAAAACACCAGCATACTTATGTATACACTTTATGTGGTAAAAGAAAGCTGTGATGAAAGAATAATTAACACATATTTTGTAAAGTTTTAGACACCTAAAAGTTTGGATTGAGATTGTTACACTAAGTCTCGGTTCACGACAACGTCATTGTAAGGAAGTGCCAGATTGCCGAAAGACAATCTTATCAGATATTGCTGCTGTGTGTGGTGTTTTACAATTGTTTTCAGTCGCCAGCAAGCATTTGTCCAAATAGGAGTCACATTTTCAAAACTGTTAATACGAAGTGCACAGCATCTGTCTGCTTTGGCCATATTATTCACAAATTTGTTTCCACACGATAAGAAGTCAGCACATGTCTCCAATGCTTACCTTTTCTTAACAGGTAAGCTATACCCACCACCAAAATTATGGATCATTTTTGTCTGATTTCCTAATGTTAACACATAACATACCACCATGAAAAAATAAGCTTCCAAATGAACCTTTAGCCTTCAAATCTAGACAGAGTGTAGCTAAGGCAAAGGTGTAGGTCTAGCCACTCTCCATTGGGGCCAACAGTAAGATTACTTCACTGCTGCTGAAGAATATATATATACTGTATATATACTGTATAAATACTGTATATATATATATGTATATATATGTATGTATATATATATATGTATATATATATGTATATATATACATATATATACAGTATATATATACATATATATACAGTATATATATATATATATACAGTATATATATATATATATATATATATATGTATATATACTGTATATATATATGTATATACATATGTATATATACTGTATATATATGTATATACTGTATATATACATATATATATATATATATATACTGTATATATATATATACTGTATGTGTATATATATATATATATATATATATATACATATATATATATGGACAATGGGTTTCCATAGGCTCCAATAACAAGTTTTTGAGGTAAAATGGGAGGTGGCCACCACTGCCATTTTGACCGTGTCACAGGTTCCGTCAAGCCCAGACAATTCCACAAAAGGGAAGAGAGGAGGAGCTGAGGGTGGGGCTGTAAGGCTGGGATCAACTGACGACACCTGGTCGAACTAGCTACAAGCTAACCTGAAGCTAACCCAAATCTAACGCGGAGGTGGGAGCTAAGCTAACGTCGCAACCTAGCTACAACCAGAGTTAACTGTGCACAACACCAGAGCTTGTGAGTCAGAGATACGCCGAGCTGACTGCTGGGTAAAACCGGGTGGAACACAGAGGTCTCCGAGACCTCCACAAGCCAGCAGCCGCTCAGCAGACAAGCGCCGCTGCGATCTGAGATGCGCCGAGCTGCCGCTGAGGGAAGGGGACCATACCGATAGTGGGAACCCAGCTCCACCAACATGCTATATTTCAACCCATTTTCTAAAGTGCAGCATTATGTTAAATGCACTGGGTTTTACCCTATTACATTTAAATTTCATGGTTAAACACTACATGTTAAAATCTAAGCTCAGCTCGGCAGTGACCTAAAATACATAAATATAATTTACTTACCCAAAAAAATGAAGTGGAGACTCCTTGGACGCTCTATTAGCGCAATCAATGCCACAGCAAGTCATTTTGTCCAACAATTGCACAAATAATATCCAAAAAAGAACGCACTAACGCTACAACTAATGGTCTAAGTTGAGAGACTGAAACTGACGGAGCAGTTTCCAAGCCAGACCGAGGCTCTACTGAGGCCTTTCCCCGGAGCTAGCTCTGTGGTCACGTGGGTCTGATGCTCATTAATTATACAGAATTTTAGGCATTTAATCCACTTAAACAGAAGAGTGAGAAAAAAATTCACCCCTCAGAGTTGTCATGAGTGTAAACTAGATCATTTAAACCAAAAACATGTTTGGAACCAAGCTGTAAACATGTTTATTTCTGCTGTGAAATTGGTATTTTTAACATGGGAGTCAATGAGGATTTGCTCGCTTCTGACACCAGCCCCTAGCGGATGAGGGTGGAACTGCAATTTATGTCACTTACGCATTGGCCTCACTTTCAGAACCGAATTGTGGGGGCTTGGTTAGCACTGGAGAAACTAATGGTTTGCTTGCCTAGGCTGGTGGATTTCATCCCTTTGCTGTCCAGGTTCCCCAGCGGGCCACCTGGACATACTTCTGGGCTGCCTGAATGTTTTTTTTTTTTGTTTTGTTTTGTTTCTTTTACAAAAACACCGTTATATTACCAAACTCTGACACATTTTACATGCTTCCTTTGAATCACTGTAACTTAGAAGTTTAAATGAACGGTGCAGAGTGATAGCCTGGCCTGCCAGACTCGTCCTCTGTTTAATTCTACACCGATAACTAGTCTGGTTACTCACAGGCAGAGGCACATGAGGGGCGGGGCTAGCCAGCTCAAAAATAACCAATCAGAAATAAGGTGGAAAAGCCGACTGTACCGCGCAACACTGTAGTTTTTTAGCTAATGGTGTCTGGCCACACCGCAAACATCTTTATTTAGAAGAAAGGCTTTTAGCGGTTCTTCTTGTTGTGGTTTTAACCCCTTAATGCCGGTTGTCGCTAGTTAGCAACAAACCTGCATTTGCGCCAAATGCAACCAAAATACCTGAAATAAAATCCACAAGTGAAACAAAAAAGTATAATTCAAAACAAATGTAGGCGTTAAGGGGTTAGCGACATGTCCAAGTCATTTAGAAAAGAGGAAGGAGCTGCAGCAAACTGCGCTTCACACGCCGCCTTCGTTGTTCATGAGAAACTGAGCGTTGTGGCATGTGATGTATGCTGCTCTGCGCTGATTGGAGGGTTAGGGTTATTTGAATAGGAGAGTTCCCATAAGAAAGCTTGGAGCTGGCCGGTCAGGCTAGATGAGTGAAGGACAGAAAATTATGGACGGATGACGTCCACAGCCATCACTGATATCGGCTGTAGCAGCGCTATGAAAAGACAGGTCAGTCAGGAGTGCTACAAAAAAAATAAGCAGCTTGAACAATCACATGTTTGCATTGCTTCCATCAGAAAAACAGATCATTCAGCCCCATCACATAACTTAAGTGTCAGTGTGTTCATAGTCATTCACTTAGACGAAGTTCTGCCATGTCAAAACCCGTTATAGAGTTAAAAAAAATCCCTCCATCCTCTCCGGCACTGAGCAGCTCAGTCATGCTTCTAATGATAGCCACCAGGCTACAGGTGTAATCCACCGATTCCACATCAGTGTAGTGAGCCCCAGGGGGATTCAGCCTCTGGTATTCAGGTGATAACGCCAAGTTTAGAGAGACCGACAGCGTCCCCAGGGATAGAGAGGTTTCTGCTATTTCTGCCTCTGACCTGACAGCTCAGAGGAAGAGCATCCTTGGGCTTCAGACACAAACAATGATGACTGAGAAAAGCGATGAGTATGGCCCACAAACATACAGGAAAAAGGTTCAAATCCCAACATCACTTTCTAGTCTAAAACAGATGTACAGTATATCTATTGTACATTTACTTTTCATTTTGAGAGACTTCTATTAATGAAAAACTTGCTGTAGACAAGAAAATGTGTTGGCACCTTTCAGTGAGATATTGAATAATTTTGTAATTGTTAACAAATCTAAGCAGCTACCAAAAGTTAAGGGTCTCATCCACTCACCGTTTCACATGCATGCTGATTATTACCCCTTTTCAACCCCATTGCCTGCATCAGCTGCAGAAATTAAAGAGGATAAAACAATTGAAGGGTCAAGCTTATAAACTGTCTCTTTCTGTAAGGAGCAGAAACTGCATATGAACGCCCCTCTTTCCTACCACCCGATGAGTCGTTAGCCTGTGGCAGTCGTAATGATTACATGCAGGAGGGTGTGAACAAGACTGAAACTGTTTAGTGGTGTGGTGTGGTTTTTGTGGTGGAAAGGTGAAACATGAGTGTTCCTCCTCTATTTGATGCAGGTTTGGAGGAAAAATGCGTTCTCAAATGCGTTTAAATAAAACATGTCAAACGCTTTAATTATGTAATCATTGTTTCATCATATTTCTAGTCAAAAACAATGTATTTTCAGGAGAAACACGGATTAGAAATGTCTTCACATTATGAATGCATTAAAATAGCCTCATTAATCAGATTTCTAATAATTAATTTCTACAATTTGCAGTTATGGTGGCAAGGCATGCAAATCTCTGTTTTCAGTTGCGCCAACTACATATCACCACTAGGGATAATACCATTGTTGTGCATTACACAACTGAGAGGGTGCTCGCTGCAGAACTACAAAGGCGAAGCTGCACCAGAGTCAGCCCCGCCCACTGACTTCTGTTTTTGTTTTTCAACTTTATCACAAACTAACCTGACCCACATGAGTTACGGCTGTTACTAGTTTACAGTTGTTAATGCTATGTTCTGTGCTCCAATTAAACAAGATAAATATAACTTGCTACACGACAACACTTGAATATATCCCGAAATGAAAAGGTTTCTTTTAGCAAATATCTGCCGACATTTGCTCCAACAAAACCGAACTGAATGTTGATGGTTCTGGTAGTCCAGTGGCAAGATCATCAGAATTAAATGTTGCTTTCCCCTCAGCTGATGCTGGTTCGACTCTTGGTGGGGTCGGCAGCAATCTATTTAGCCAGCTGAAACATTTAATGTGTTTATATTTTAGTTGTAATGTTTATTTTCAGCCAAATATTTATGTCTCTAAAAGTTATTTGAATTTGGTCGTTCCTAAACAGCATTTTAGTTGAAACTCTGCTCACAAATGGACTCACACTGGCTAAATAAACGAATAAATAAAAAACTACAAACACATTAGTCATTATATTTTAAACAGTGTACCAGTAAATTGTTGTAAACATAGTACTGGCAAGTGTCGCTATAAAAGAAGAAAAAGGGCTAAACTACCTTTATACTGCCGCTACTGGGAGGCGAACCTGCGCGTCAATCTGACTCCATAACCACTTCACCACTACATGTGACAATAAGCAAGTGGCGTTACATGTAATTGTGCCATCCAGTGTGTTTTTGTAGATGGGATGTATGGTTTTTACGGCGGTGTCTCAGTAGAAGTCATATCAGAAATAATTTGTCAGAAAATTCACAGAATATCCAGATTTGAGAACCAAGACCCGCTTTGGGGGACGAGACCAAATTGAAGCTGAGATGGGAGGAAAATGCGACTGGCTTTGGCGCGTTTCTTATGAGGAAATGACAATATAACATGATAAAAAGTTCCAAAAGTTAGATTTTTAATTATATGGAACCTTTACAAAAACTGTTCAACTAACTTCTCAACTCCGTCCTCAATCTTGCATTTTAGATGATACTAGCTATAACACCCTCTTTGGTTCCAGACGGCTAACAAGTCTGACAACTGGAAGGAATTGGACTGACTCTGATGGAATGGGCGGGGCTGATTCTGGTGCAGCTCCGCCTTTGTGGTTCTGCAGCGAGCACCACTTGACACAACTTGAATCCAACGGACCGACATGCTTAATATTCACCAACAAATGCAAACTCAGCAGCAAAAGAAACAAACCCGTAAATTCAGTCTTACTTTTGCTGGGTTTTGTTCATATTAATCTGTGTTATAGTAAAAAAAAATCCACTCTTTACCTGCTGAAGAGTGTTTATAAGTCTCTGAAACCACATTCCATCATGTGTTAGTTCTCCATAATAAAAAACTTCACATGGTGTACTCCGCTCTCTAAAATGAACAAAAAATGGAAAGATAAAAAATAATATTAACTACGGTGATCTCTGAAGAGCTGTCGATCCAGGTGTGCATCCTGAGCTGAGATGAAACTCTGCCCGATTTTGGTTGAAAACCTCTGCAACCAAAATCTCTCCTATTCTTTGTATTTGAAGGATATCCAGCGCACGTGCGTCAGTTTATCGGCAGGGGTCGGCAACCCGTGGCTCTCTGTGCTTGTAAAATAATGAATTAATATTTAATTAAAATGCATTTTATTTTACTGCATTCGTTTTTCATCTGTATGCCAATTCTAAATGTAAAGATTGTCATCTTTTAAAATATAAAAAAGATAAAGACCTGAAATGACAAGTCACCTGCTTGTGCGTCATCAAATGTCTCTATAGGCGCTTCCTGAGCTGAAGAGGATATGGGACTCTGGACTTTGCCTCAGACAGGCTCATGGATGCGTTGCAGCATCGCCACATTAAAGACAGGAACAAGTGCTATTCAGACAAAGGTTCATATCAGGGAACATCTTCTAAGTGGCAAGTCTCTCTGAGAGACACTCGCTTCAGTGAGATGAATCTTCCCACATGCGCACCAGTTCTGCTGCTGCCTGTGACCAACGCACTCCTAGCCCCTCTCCACATCTTCAGCTAGCAGACCACCTCACGTGTGCGCTGAGCGAGCTGTGCTGAGCACAGTGTCTTGTATAATGGTCGGATGGGAATCTTTTTTTGAGTGATTTAGCTACCTCCGCGATGTGCCAAACGCTTAAAATGTCAGCGCATCTGCATGCATCGAGGCAATTCTTTCAAAACAACCAACAACAGCCAAGGTTTCTCCGTCAAATGAGCCAGTCAGCGAACCTTGTCATTTAACTGTCGTCGTAAAGAGAAACAATTAAACTCGTTCGACACCAGACGGTCCAGACCCCATCCGCACTGCACCGTTATCTCCGTCACTGTAAATGAGGGAAATTGATTGGATCCTTTCCTGACCTTTTCAACATTGTTTAATGTAACGTTTCGTTTAGTACAAAGTTTAATTACAACAATCCAATGAGACGGAGCCTGGATTTGTATTCTATACAGTATCAGCATGCTTTAAAAGGAGACATGTGAAGCAACACCTGCCCCGGCCCGGTAGGCTCACCCACAACGCCGCGGCTGCTGTGGCTCCCAGTTCCTTCTTTACCGTGGGAAATGGGTAATAAGTGTGCTTTGATGGGGAAAGGTTGCCAGTAAATGGTAAAGATTGCTGCACCCAAAAGACACTCCCTGTCCTGCTCTGTGTCCCTTTGTTCCCCAGCCCCTCCAGTTCCCACTCCAGGTTCTCCTTTTGTGTTTCATATCGCCCTCATGTGTCATTTGTCTGCATCTCATTTATGTGTCTCCTGTGTTCCTTTAGTCTTCTCCAGTCATCCTCTGCAGTGTTTATAATTTCAGCTTTTCATTTTTATTAGTCTCTTTAATATGTTTTGTCCCACCAGTTTTTGTAGTTCTCCTTCCCTTTAGAATTTTAGTTATATGGTTGCATTTCTGCTTTTAGGTTCCCTCTTAGGTCATGTTAGTTTCTTCCCTGATTAGTCATTTCTTTCACCTGGTCCTCCCCCCACACTCCACACACCTGCAGCTCATCTGCCTCCCATCATGCCCCAGTGTATTTAAGCCCTGTCTTGTCTCTGTGTCTTGTTGGTCCATTGTCGTTGTCAGTGTTGTTTTGTCCGTCTCGTGTGTTCTCCTGATCTTGCTCATGAAAGAGCTTCAGTTTTGCCTTTTTTGCCAGCATTTGCCTTTGGATTTATGCCCAGCCTCCTAAAATAAAAGGATTTTTATTTCATATCCACTTCTGCCTCGTGTCATCCTGGGTTACTGCATTTTGGGTCCAAACCATCCTCTCAATGTGACACTCCCCCTCAGGAGGAATTAAATTTATATCAACCAAAATGTTTATTTCTCAGTTAGTACATGAATGATTTAATCCAATCAGCTTAGATGATGACCATTTGTCTTCCGTGTCAGTAGTCTAGTGCAACTATTGATCAAAGCCCACCACATTTTCCCCACAACCCCCTTTTTCCTTTCTTTACCCATCTTCGTCTCTATCAGGACCTTGCGTAGGAGCCGCCATTACAGCACTGCTAGTGTGTAACACAAACATGCCGTCATGCTCCACAGAAAAGCAGAGGGTCGTACCGTTACTGACAGACTTAATGGTCATCTAGTTCTGCCAGAGGCCAAGGTCATGGAGCCAGCAGACTGACTTTAATCTAAATTAGTCTTTTATTCAATGCTTTCATTTAGATAAATGGCTTTTCTTACTGTTGAAAAGACACAATTTAATCTCGAGTCGGTCCCCTACAATTGGCCTGTACTGATGAGCAAAATGAAACAGAAAACCAGTGAGGAAAAAAAAAACACCAGCATGATTGTAGCTGCCCCCCTACCACCATAAAAAAGACATGAAAAACACATGGTGGGTTTTGTATTTGTTAGTGTACACGAATATTTATTGGTAAATCTGAGCATCTGTGTTTGCATCTGTGCCTCTCCGTCTCCCATCTTTGTGCATTGTGTTACTGAACTGAGGCACCTGGCACTATGAAGTGATGAATGGTACCTGGCTCTTGTTTTGACTGTGCACCAGATGAGGAAGAAGCACCAAAATTATAATGATATGACTCTTATTCCTCTGTAGCCTAGTTCCAGCTGATTCCTCCCATAAAACCAGAAAAGCACAGCTGACAGTTAAACCGTGCAGAGATAATCCATCAGTTTACTACAGCAGCTTGGGTGTTGTTTACATTAGTTGTTTTGTTTCCTCCTCTGGAGGTTCCTGGGTCCTAATCTGCTAGTGCACTGTTCAGGTAGGTCCTTCCGTGGAAAATACACCATTTCTTTTTTGTTAGAATTACTTTGCTGCACCTAATTCTATTTGTCACAATAACTGATGAAGTACACCAGTCATGGTATTTATGGTAACCATGGTTACCACAGCAATTTATTTTGTTGTCTTCCTAATCAATTCTAAATGTATAAACAGTTTGTATTCAATGTGAAATCAAACAAAAAAGCTGAATCTAAAATACCAAAGGGAATTTAAGCTAAAGCATTTTTACTGGATTGTTTTTGTTTATTCTTGTTTTTAATGCTACTTTACTGATTTGCTTATTGAAAATTGCATTCCTTTACATTTACAGTGTTGATGATTGCTGTCATGCAGCAGCCATCTCAAACTTCACATTTTCAAAACAGTTAACACACAGCCATAAACAGTAGCACTCACTATCAGACACATTTTATTTGCAAAAGACGGACCTCGCCAAAACACTGGATGAGCTCTTCCAATCAATCGTTATACAATGAACAGCAAAATCCCAAAATACTAGACTGGCAAGCCAATCTATGTGTGTGAATCTATAGTCTGGCCATAACTCAGTCGTGGGGCAGACTCCACGGTTGTCTTTCAAACTGTCACTGCACCTTATTGGACAGTAAACAACGCAACGTATCGCGAGGCAGTCCGCAAAACGCTGTCATCATCATCATAATCATCAAGATTGTGCTATATAGATTTAGTTTTTGCTCTAACTATGATTGCCTTCTACCCATACCCAAACATTTTTATTGTTTAAACCTATGAATTGGGAAAACGTTTTTGAAAGTATTTTTTAAATAAAATTTAGAAATTAGGGAAAATAATATGTCTAAAATATCATTATGAAGAGTAGGAATTACAACCTGCCAAACCTGAGATATTAAACAATTGATAGATTTAGAGCAGACAGCTGTTTCAGCCTAGATCATTTTAGACGGGACACACTCAGAGCCTTTAGTTTGTGTTTATAAAAACAAAAGACGTTACGCTGAAAATGTGTTTAATTAGGGATTGGGGACGTCCCAATACAACTTTCTCACTTCCGATACAATACCGATATTGCAGCCTTCAGTACTGACCGATGCCGATATCAATCCGATACGATGTCAGCACAAATCATACATACTTTTACCTATTTTGTAGTGTGGAATGTACGAAAGGCTTCATCAAGTGATATTACTCAATCAGAGAACAAGAGCTAATAACAGTAAGTATGGAAAAAACCAACCAATTAACCACTGGTTGCATAAATGTAGACCTTAAACATAATGTAAACCATAAGGATGTAAAAAAAGATCGATATGGCAATATATCGTGATATATTGTATCATCTCCCCTGTATTGTGATACGTATATCGCCAGAATTCTCCAACACACAGTCCTAGTATAACAAATGAATAAAATAATAAATTATACATTAAAAGACTGAAAAATACTTTAAGTAAGTAAACAAACAAAATGCTATATTTTAAAGTGCAAAATACTCATTTAAGGTCATGTCATATTTTCCTATCAGCCAATATGGACAGCTGAGGGCAGGGACATACTGTACTGTATGAAAATAAAACACAATAATTGTCCATTTACCAACTGCTACAAGTTAAGTGTCCTAAGTTTCAATTTCACACACTGCAAAAATCCGCATGCAGTGTTTTGTGATGCTGCTTCAATTGTGCACGTATTAAACGTTCCCGGTTCTGTTCCACCACGGGACACGTGTACAGGACAAGTGTTGCACTGAGCCACAATGTCTTTTTCTGACTTTACCAAAAATGACTGCCACTTGGCCCACATTGCTCTTGTTTCTTGCTACTTTGCTAGCATGCACTATTCTGGTCATGTGAGCGTTGCATGCTGGATCTGGGCGCTGCTGGATAGAACAGACCGACTGCTAATATCGGAGATTTTTGATGAAGTCTGATTTAATCCGATACACTGTTTCAGGGCCGATATGGACCTATTTCCACTATCGAAATCGGAATGGGATATTCCTATTGGGGATGAGCTTTAGCTTTAGTCAATTCATATCACTTAAAGTGGCTTTCCGTAGTTTTCCCCTTTCAGAAATTATCTATATTCTTTCAGAAGTCTGTCAAAGTGATTGTCTCATTATGTACTGTGATGTAATGTAAGCAATACCTGTTTTTTATTTATTTTTTGCTAAGTACGCCCCCTGCCCCACAGAGCTCCGTGCAATAGGAAACTGAGCGCCAACCAGAACTAACCAATGGCGTTAGACTACCGCTTACCTGCTTCAAATTTAAGGAATACCTCGGCTGATGCAGAGTTGATGAACTTTTCACTGACAAGTCTCTAAAATATGAATATATTCAATTCAATTCAATTCAAGTTTATTTATATAGCACCAAATCACGACAAGAGTCGTCTCAAGGCACTTCACATAATAAACATTCCAATTCACAGTTCATTAAGCCAATCAGAAATAATGTGTCCTATATAAGGAACCCAGCAAATTGCATCAAGTCACTGACTAGTGTCAGTGACTATACAGCAATCCTCATACTAAGCAAGCATGCAGCGACAGTGGAGAGGAAAACTCCCTTTTAACAGGAAGAAACCTCCAGAGAATCCTGGCTCAGTATAAGCAGCCATCCTCCACGGCTCACTGGGGATCGAGAAGACAGAGCAGGCAGACGCAGACACACACACACACACACACACACACACACACACACACACACACACACACACACACACACACACACACACACACACACACACACACACACACACACACACACACAAAGACAAGTAATGTGTCTATAGTTATATTGTGATGTCTTAGTAAATATTGTATTTGGTGAAAGATAAACTTTATTGTATTTATCCTAGTGGATAATTAAACGGATAAACTAGTATTAGCACATCAAAAGTCAATGAAAACAAAAAGTTATTATCAGGAGAGAGAAAATGTATTAGTGGTTAGCAGCAGTGTGCTAGTCGATGGCCCCCTCCATGAGGCCACCAAAGCTCAGCAGAACATCATTGTAGCTTCTTCTGGGGAGAAAAACACTTAGAGAGAAAATAAAGTTAACAGCTGAAATTGCACAAAAGAGTACAGTTAAAGAGCAGACTGTAGAAGAAAGCAGTAGAGTGTGAAAAGTGGTCAGTGTGTCCTCCAGCAGTCTAAGCCTATAGCAGCATAACTACAGAGTTAACTCTGGATAACCTATCCTATTTAGATGTAGGCATGTTGGAGGCAGGGCAAGGGAGAGCCGTCTTTACCGACTGTACACTCCACCTCCCTCTACTCCCCCACTTGTCCAGATTTAGGCTAACGTCAGATTTTAACCATAGGCCCTATCAAATAAAAATGTTTTAAGCCTATTCTTAAAAGTAGACAAAGTGTCTGCCTCACGGACTAAAGCTGGGAGCTGGTTCCACAGGAGAGGAGCCTGATAACTAAAAGATCTGCCTCCCATCCTAAGTTTAGATATTCTTGGAACCACCAGTAGACCTGCAGTCTGAGAGCGAAGTGCATATGGAACAATCAGATTACTGATGTATGATGGACCTTGATTATTAAGAGCTTTATATGTGAGAAGAAGGATCTTAAAATCTATTCTGAATTTAACAGGTAGCCAATGTAGGGAAGCTAAGACAGGAGAGATATGATCTCTCTTTTTAATTCTCATCAGAACTCTAGCTGCAGCATTTTGGACAAGCTGAAGACTTTTAACTACATTCTGTGGACTTCCTGAGAGTAATGAATTACAGTAATCCAGTCTTGATGTAATAAATGCATGAACTAGTTTTTCAGCATCACTCCTGGAAAGTATGCTTCTAATCTTAGCAATATTCAGAAGGTGGAAAAAGGAAATCCGACAAACTTGTGAAACCTGGGATTTGAATGACATGTCCTGATCAAAGATAACACCAAGGTTCCTTGCTTTGTTCTCAGAGATTAATGTAATGCCATTAAGGTCAGGCGATTGGCTAAGCAATTTACTTTTCTGGATTTCTGGTCCAAAGATGAGAACTTCCGCCTTGTCTTGATTTAAAAGCAAGAAGTTAAGAGTCATCCAATTTTTTATGTCCTCAAGACAAGCCTGTAATCTACCCAACCGATTAGGTTCATCAGGGTTAATGGATAAATATAACTGAGTATCGTCAGCATAACAGTGGAAGTTTATCCCATGCTGTCTAATGATTTTACCAATTGGGAGCATATATATAGTAAAAAGAATTGGCCCAAGCACTGAACCCTGTGGTACTCCGCAAGTAACCCTGGAGTATGAAGAAGATTTGTCATGTACATTTACAAAATGAAATCTGTCAAACAGGTAGGATTTAAACCAGCCTAACGCTGTTCCTTTGATCCCTACAACATGTTCAAGTCTTTCTAAAAGAACATTGTGATCAACTGTGTCAAAGGCAGCACTGAGATCTAACAAGACTAGAACAGACACAAGATTCTTATCTGAGGCCATAAGAATATCATTTGTAACTCTCACTAATGCAGTTTCAGTGCTGTGATACTCTCTAAAACCAGACTGAAATTCCTCAAACAGAGCATTAGTGTTTAAATGCTCACATACTTGGATGGCCACTATTTTCTCCAGGACTTTGGATAAAAATGGAAGGTTAGATATTGGTCTGTAATTCATTGGGTCATCTGGATCCAGAGAAGGCTTCTTAAGTGAAGGTTTGATTACAGCAACCTTAAAATCTTGTGGTACATACCCATTTACTAAGGATAGATTGATTATATCTAGAATGGGGCAGTAACCAAATGAAATGCATCTTTAAATAATTTGGTTGGGATTGGATCCAAAATGCAAGTTGAAGGTTTAGATGAAGCTAATATTTTTGATAACTCTGAAAGCTCAACTGGATCAAAACGGTTCAAGCACAGA
The DNA here is from genome assembly GCF_043380555.1 of Nothobranchius furzeri. NCBI lineage: Eukaryota > Metazoa > Chordata > Actinopteri > Cyprinodontiformes > Nothobranchiidae > Nothobranchius > Nothobranchius furzeri. The sequence continues at coordinate 46,904,388 of NC_091742.1, read as the reverse complement.
TGAGGTTCTAGAGTCACCTCTGAAGCTGCCTCACTTACTGAGGAAGAAGAAATCGCATTAGGGAGGATGCTAAAGATTTTGTTTCTAATAGAATTAATTTTACTTGTAAAAAATCCCATGAAGTCATTGCTGCTGAGGGCTAAGGGAATAGATGGCTCAGAGCTACGATTCTGTGTAAGTTTAGCAACTGTACTGAAAATAAATTTAGGATTATGCTTATTCTCCTCAATTAATGCTGAAAAATAAGCAGTTCTAGTTTGTTGAAGCTTATTTTTATAAAGCACAAGACTATTTTTCCAGGACAGGTAGGCCTCCTCATGGTGCGTAGAGCGCCATGTTCTCTCCAATTTCCTAGAGTTTTGTTTTAAGGCTCGTAAATGAGAATTAAACCAGGGAGCCAAATTCCTGTCCCTAATTACCTTCTTTTTTAAAGGGGCAACATCATCTAATGCCACACGTAAAGAGGAATTCACATGATGAACTAAGGCATCAATTTGTGAGGGGCTAGAACTGAAAATATTGCCCTCTGCTACATGCCTCTGAGATGCTGAGGACAGAAAAGATGGAGCAGTTGATTTAAAAGACGCAACAGCGTTGTCAGATAGAGACCGACTATAATGAAATTTACTTTCATGTCTCGAGAACTCAGTTATAAAAAACTCAAAGGTTATCAGAAAGTGGTCCGAGAGGACTGGATTATGTGGAAAGATTGTTATTTCCTCACACTCAATGCCATAAGTCAGCACAAGGTCCAATGTATGATGGCAGGAGTGGGTGGAGCTATGTATTCTTTGAGTAAAACCAATTGAGTCTAAGATATTGCTAAAGGCTACATTGAGGCAATCATTTTCGATGTCCACATGAATGTTGAAATCCCCCACTACAATGACCTTATCAGTATTTAGCACCAAATCAGATAAAAAATCAGAGATCTGATCCAAAAACTCAGAGTAAGGGCCTGGTGGACGATATAAAACTACAAACAAGAGTGGTTTTACAGTTTTGCAATCTGGATTAGGAAAACTAAGAATAAGATGTTCAAACGAACTGTAGCTATTAATCTGTAAGGGACTGATTAATAAGTCCAAATGAAAAATGGTTGCCACTCCTCCTCCTCGCCCTGTACTTCGAGCAATGTGATGATTTAAATAATTTGAAGGAGTCGACTCGTTTAAGCTAACATAGTCCTCTTGCTGCAGCCAGGATTCTGTGAGAGAGAGCAAAGAGATCTGATTACCACAAATCAAGTCATTAACTAACAAAGTCTTAGAAAAAATGGATCTAATGTTCAACAACCCACATTTAATTTTTCTAGTTTTCTGCTCAGTTGAATTTGTTCTAATATTTATGATATTTCCATGATTTGCTTTATTAAGCCTGATATTTAATCTGTGTGGTTTTGGCCGTGGGCAGGACACTGTCTCTATGGGGTAGTGGGTGGGTAACAGTACAGAAGCTGCAGAGGGGTGGGTTAAACTACGACTCTGCTTCCTGGTCTGGACCCTGGGTTGTCATGGAGGACTAATAAAACTGGCCATATTCCTAGAAAGAAGAGGTGCTCCATCCAAAGAGGGATGGATGCCGTCTCTCCGCATCAGACCAGGTTTTCCCCAAAAAGTTTTCCAATTATCAATGTAGCCCACGTTGTTTTCAGGACACCACCTAGACAACCAGCGGTTGAAGGACAGCATGCGGCTAAACATGTCGTCACTGGTCCGATCAGGCAGGGGGCCAGAGAAAATTACGGAGTCCGACATTGTTTTGGCAAACTTACACACCGAAGCAACATTAATTTTAGTGACCTCCGATTGGCGTAACCGGGTGTCGTTACCGCCAGCGTGAATAACAATCTTACTGTATTTACGCTTATCCTTAGCCAGCAGTTTCAGATAAGATTTAATGTCGCCCGCTCTGGCCCCAGGTAAACATTTAACTATGGTTGCTGGAGTCTCTAATGCCACGTTTCTGACTATGGAGCTGCCAATGATCAGAGTCAGCTTGTCAGTGGATGCGTCACTGAGCGGGGAAAATATGTTAGAAACGTGGACGGGTTGGTGGTGGCCCACGGGCTGGGTTCTATGCTTCCTGCGTACCGTCACCCAGCCGGCCTGAGGTCCCGGCTGCTCGGGTTCCACTGGAGGGTCGCTACGGGGTTGTTCTGAGCTAGTTAGCCCCGCGCTAGCTAAGTAACTACGGCTGTTTACAGGTTTTTCAACAGCGCGGAGCCGGGACTCCAATTCCGACACCCTCGCCTCCAAAGCTACAAAAATGCTACATTTATTACACGTACCATTATCACTAAAGGAGGAAGAGGAGTAACTAAACATCTGACACAGAGAGCAAGAGATAGGAGACGGAGAAGCAGAGACAGAAGTAGCCATAGCCGTGCTGAGGCTAAGCTAACTGGACGAGCAGCAAACTGTTCAGTACCAAATAAACTGCGTGCGGACTCAGATGGTTCCCTAAAAGCTAGGTGGAACAACAGAAAATGTGCGTTTTAGCGTGCTTTTGTGCTACAATAACTCAGAGATATCCTAGTACAGAGAAATTAAATCAGCTTTAGCGAGCCCCAAACACCAAACAGCTACACGGAGTGCAACACTGAAAACAGGAAACAGGAAACGCCTTACCGCCAGGTGAGAACACAACATGACATGAGAATAATACTCGTAAAACAGCAGGTTTTAGCTCTGTTTGTCGGCTACATAAGTACATTTATAACTAGAAACGTGTAATCGCCATCTTAAAAAAAACATTCCAGAGACTATTTGTGTGATATGCTTGTTAGCCACTAGATGGTGCTATCAAACAAGATAAATACTCCGAAAAGAGGCTTTAAGCGTGATTGGAGATTTACACCATTACACACACACACTCACTCACTCACTCACTCACTCACTCACTCACTCACTCACTCACTCACTCACTCACTCACTCACCTTCTTTGTAAACACTTCTGGTCATGGGGAGCTGTTGTCTAACTCAAGCGGGCACCAGAGACAGGGGACACCATGGACATGTCTTCAGTCAATTACAAAGACAAACAACCAGTCACACACTGACTCTAATCAACCTGCAGTGCAGGTTTCTGGTCTGTGGGAGGGAACCAGAATGCACGGGGAAAACCACAGGAAAACATGCTACCTCCACTCAAACCAGCAACCCTACTGCTTTGAGGCAGCAGGGCTAGAAACTGTGCAAAGTAAATGTTGACTGTAGGACAGTAAAAACGTGACAGAAATACATGTTGAGTAAAGGACCAATATCTGGAAAAACAACAGATTATATTAAAGCCATTAATGTTTCCATCTGGCTTAAAGATATTTCTGTGGCTTAAGTCTTGACAGGATTTAGTTTTCTTATGGATACGTTTGATTTATCTTCACTTGAAGATGATTTAAAGAGCAAGTCACCCCCAAAAAAACTTTTTTTTTTGCTGATAAAATAAATAAACGAGTGTCTAATCGTGCTGCAGACACGTGTCGTCAATAATTTGGTACTTCAGTGCATCTCAGTTAAAATTTTAATACTCTGCCTAAAGCTGGCAGTTGTGCCGTTGTCCGGTAAAAACTCTGCACTGTATTCTAATTTAAATCTGCCACCGCTATTGGCTAAGAGGTATGCTATGATGTCATCTGGTACATTATGATGTCACAATGCTGTTGTGAGCCTGTGTGTGTATTTGTTAGCAGCTCCGCCCTCTCGGTCTGCCAGGCAACAGCATTTGTTGCATTTTTCAAACATGAAGCGGGAGTGGAGTTAGAATATGGTAGGGGTTGACTTGCTCTTTAATTTCATCAATATTGCTATTACCAATCAGGGATTAAGGTGCAGCAACTGGGCTGCACAGTGGCGCAGTGGTTAGAGCTGTTGCCTTGCAGGGTTCGCTTCCCGGCCTGGGATCTTTCTGCATGGAGTTTGCATGTTCTCCCTGTGCATGCGTGGGTTCTCTCCGGGTGCTCCGGCTTCCTCCCACAGTCCAAAAACATGACTGTTAGGTTAATTGGTCTGTCTAAATCACCCCTTAGGTGTGTGTGTGTGTGTGTGTGTGTGTGTGTGTGTGTGTGTGTGTGTGTGTGTGTGTGTGTGTGTGTGTGTGTGTGTGTGTGTGTGTGTGTGTGTGAGTGTGTGTGTGTGTGTGTGCATGATAGTTTGCCCTGTGAGTCTCTGTGTTGCCCTGCGATGGACTGGCTCTCTGTCCAGGGTGTACCCCGCCCGATTGCCCATTGACCGCTGGAGACACCCCCCCCACGTCCCTACATGGACAAAGCGGGTTCAGACAATGGATGGATGGATGGACGGATGGATGGATGGATGGATGGATGGATGGATGGATGGATGGATGGATGGATGGGTGCAGCAACCTATTTAAAGGGGCATTATGGAAGTTTGACAGCCAAAACATGTATAGAAATAATAAATGTCTTCTTCATACATTCTCCTGCAATGCCCTGGTCCTGTAGAATGCGCCCTGGCATTTTTACTGTGATTGCCGGTTTTCCTGTAAAATCACAGAAAAAGAGAGATGCTCGGATCGAGCAGGCTGCTTCATGCGCGTTCACGCTCATGCATAGCCCGTAGCATTTGCTATCCGTAACTTTAGCAGCAGAGAGAGAGGCAGTGCCAACTCAGCGACTTTGTCGCTGTTCCTAACGCCTAGTGACGAAGGATTCTGGATGTGAACATAGTTGTTTTAGTTTCTTTTTTACATTAATGGTATATTTTTTTACAGTAAGATGCCCAAAATTTTATTTGAGACTCGCCGAACGGCATTGAATTCACAGATAAAAAAAAATGTGGGTTCAACTTTCATTTTGGAACAATTTTTCAAGCAAGGGAAGTCGGCTGTGCTGAAGAGAAAGGTACAGAACTACATTATTTAATTAATTAGCTGCGCGTTCTCCTGTTCTCTGTCCTCCGGGCCACACACACACACACACACACACACGCACACACACACACACACACACACACACACACACACACACACACACAAACACACACACAGAACAGCATTATATAGAGCTGTTATTGGCCCACCAAACCCGTAGGGCTCTGTCACTGGCATAGCACAAGACTGTTCAGCCATGCTGGAGTGTGGCTAGACCGACATACAGAGCTAAATCATGTTGCTTTGGCTCGTGTTTGTCTAGATTTCTAGGCTACTAGATTCCCAGGTTATGGGTCAAATGTGTGGCAAACGCTTATTTCAAAGGTGTTAATTACCTTTTTAATTAGGATAGTATAAGAGCCCCTCTTGTTTTTATGTCTTCATTTTTAACACTGTGATCATTTACCTACGAGTAACTTATATATATGTGTACATTTCCGTTTTTAATGGAAGTTTGAGCAGAAACATCTAAAGTACTAATAGTAAATCTGAACATGTTGCACTAAAATCTCCATCTCTTCAGGATCTGTTAGAGAGAGGAGTGTCAGAGCTGCTTGTGATGAATGGTGCTGCAGAAACTCTCCAGCTCCCTGAACTCAATGATCTGTGTATTGATCAGATGTCTTTTATCACTCCCTGAAACACACAAAGCGCCTGTGCCACGTTGCAAAGAAAGATTCCAGAATCTATTACAATAATCAACTTAAATGTATTTTTTGCATATTGCACTTGGTCACATCTGCCCCCCCACCCCCTTCTCCACCCACCGGTCTGCTAGCTGCAAGTAAACAGTGTCAGAGCAAATAACAGGAAACTTGGTGACCGTGAGTGACAGAGTGCCCAGAAGATGAAGCTAGACACGTTGGGGGTGTGTGTAATTACTCTGAGTGTGTCCATGGCCTTTGGGCTATCACACTCAGCACAGCAGTAAGCACCCTAACAGGTCCGGCCATGTCCAAAGCCTGAAGGTAGCGAAGGCAGACAGGAACGTGTGTCTGACTGACACTGAACGGAAAAGGAATGTTCTTTTCTTCAGCCCAGATGCCTGCTGTGCTGTATCACACACACACACACACACACACACACACACACACACACACACACACACACACACACACACACACACACACACACACACACACACACACACACACACACACACACATTTTTCAAAATGACTTTCTGTTTTATGCATCTCAGTTTATCTGGATTCATTTATAACTACTTGGTGCTTTCATGATAAATATGTTATTATTAATATTATTAATTTTAATATTATTAATATAGTTTTTACTGTAAGGTGACTTTGACTGCTTTGGGTTGCACTCATGATAAAATGCACTTGTTTTATTAGTAGTAGTGGAATTAACGCTGCAATAGCAAATTTGGGAAAGAAATTAGCATTAAACATTTTTTTTCTTTACTCTTAACATTCTAACATAGTATAGCTGTAAATATATTGTCCAGATTAGAAAAAAATATGAACAAAATAATAAAATTGTTTCAGACTTAAGGGAACCACCGGAGCATACGTTCGTCAGTCTCGCCGAATCACTGCACTTCCCTGGATCCTCCATTACTTACCAACTTGCGTGTTTTGCAACAGAACGTTACTGATGTAAGAGGTTCTCCGCTCAATAATGTCAGACGAGGAGAAACAAACAGTTCCACTAAGCTACTCTACCGGAGAACCTACCCCTGCTCAGGTACTCCGTTAGCTGCTTTTAGAAGACTCGTCATGTCGCCAAATCAACGCAACACTGCTGCCACGGTGTGTCTTCTAAAAATGTTGTATCGATGTGGGAATTTTGCGGAACACTCCCTCCACAACCCCTTTTTATCGCCATTGCGTATTCTTTTGCAATTACGCCAAATTACTGCCATGGTATGACCACTTTAAGCTCCCAGATGCCGGCTTGGCTTTGCGGCAAGTTGGCGGCACTGTTTTATAAAAGAGGCTGTTGGTTCCTGAAAATGGCCTGTTTGGCCAGCCCGCTGAAGTCAAGACACACACATGCTGGGACGTTCCGGTAAAATGACCATGATGTTTCGATAGTGGAAACTAGGGCTGAACGATTTAGGAAATAATGTACAGTAATTGCAATTTTTTTCTTCCAAAATGCAATAGCGATTTCATTCATGATTATTTTCTGAAGGGGCTTTTCTCATAAATTTTAACTAACAGAAGCAAAAATAAAAACCCTATGTAACTTGTACTGAATATAAAGAAGTTTACATATGTATCTGCATATCCTATCAACAAGCTTGTTTGCCTCCATATACACAAACACCCACGCGTTAAGACAAAATGTTGTATTTGAAGGTGCAATGCGTTGCAGCCAGCAACACACCCCTTAAAGGGGCATAGGTATTAGCATCAACTGTAATAACTTATTAGCAGGAAAGAAGTGTGTCCCGTTTATTGAAGTCTCTTGTGTTTAGAGTTTTTGATGTCTTGTCCATGCAGAGCTTCCGTAGTTCAGTTATATTCACAGCTGCTAGCCAAAACTCAGTGGCGTTAAAGTCTCTTACGGTTTTCTAGCTTTACCAAAATATCTGTCTGTACTTATTTGATTGATGGCAGTTTTTATATATTATTACTGTAGACTCCAAATGTAATCGTTTGGCATGTTCCTAATCCGTGATTTGTAAGAATGTAATCAGTGATATTAGCATTAGCATCCCTATGGGTTCTTTCATGTATATTAGCATTGTGCTTACTACTCGCTGCCAGTAAAATCGCAGCATTTGCGATTAGAAAATCTACTTTTGTCACATCGCAATTTAACTGCATTTGCAATTTATCATTCAGCCCTTGTGGAAACATGCCTTTTATGTCTTTGGGCAAGAAACGTCCCTCCCCTTGCTCCCCATGTTTATTTGATAGGGCCTATGGTTAAAATCTGATGTTAGCCTAGATCTGGACAAGTGGGGGAGTAGAGGGAGGTGGAGTGTACACTCGGTAAAGACGGCTCTCCCTTGCCCTGCCTCCAACATGCCTCCATCTAAAAGGCTAGGTTATCCAGAGTTATCTCTGTAGTTATGCTGCTATAGGCTTAGACTGCTGGAGGATACACTGACCACTTTTCACACTCTACTACTTTCTTCTACAATCTGCTCTTTAACTGTACTATTTCCTGCTATTTCAGCTGTTAACTTTATTTTTTCTCTAAGTGTTTTTCTCCCCAGAAGAAGCTACAATGATGTTCTGCTGAGCTGTGGTGGCCTCATGGAGGGGGCCATCGACTAGCACACTGCTGCTAACCACTAAAACATTCTCCCTCTCCTGATAATAACTTTTTGCTTTCCTTGACGTTGGATGTGCTACTACTAGTTTATCCATTTAATTATAGATCCACTAGGATAAATACAATAAAGTGTATCTCTCACCAAATAGAATATTTACTAAGACATCACAATATAACCATAGAAACATTGCTTGGTGTGTGTGTGTGTGTGTGTGTGTGTGTGTGTGTGTGTGTGTGTGTGTGTGTGTGTGTGTGTGTGTGTGTGTGTGTGTGTGTGTGTGTGTGTGCGCGTGCTCTGTCTTCTCGATCCCCAGTGAGTCGTGGAGGATGGCTGCTTATACTGAGCCAGGATTCTCTGGAGGTTTCTTCCTGTTAAAAGGGAGTTTTCCTCTCCACTGTTGCTGCATGCTTGCTTAGTATGAGGACTGCTGTATAGTCACTGACACTAGTCAGTGACTTGATGTAATTTGCTGGGTTTCTTATATAGGAAACATTATTTCTGATTGGCTTAATGAACTGACCTGAATTGGAATGTGTATAATGTGAAGTGCCTTGAGACGACTCTTGTCGTGATTTGGCGCTTTATAAATTTAATTTAATTTAATTGAACAGCGGTCAACTCAAATTGCATGGGACTCTATGGGAAGGGGGACAGGCTTAACTAAATAAAATGATGTATTGCCTACATTATATCACAGTACAGGATAAGCCTCTCACTTTTATGGATTTCTAAAAAAACCCCATACATAATTCCTGAAAGGGGAACATTCTGGATTTTAGGGGGTCAGTTACCTTTTCAAACAGGGCTTGTCTAACAAAAGGTTGTGGCAGCTGTCCAAATGTTAAGTGTCTTCACAGAAGAGTGTTGAGGCCTAAATAAAATACTTCTAAATAAGAGAGCAACAAGAAGCAACACCCTTCCTGGATCCTTCCTGGCACACACAGCAATGGACCTGGCAGCAAGGCAAGGCTATGCTGACTTTAGACTACAGGATGAATAGAGTAGTGCCACACAATGACAGGCTCGATTATGAATGATGTAGTAATACCGGACAAGGTGGACAGGAAGCTGCCTGACACCATTAGTTCCCTGCAGCACCTGGGACACGTCTACTTTTACCAGCTGGCCTCAATGCAAACGGTTAATGGATGAATCCAATATTAAACTGTTAAGAATGGAATCAACACAGTGTGACCAGTCTGTAAATCCACCAGCGTAAACAAAACAACAACGGTGGAGGCATGCACATGCAGCTCAGCCACAGCCGTAAAGGGAAAGGCCTGAATCAGCGGACAGGGGATCAGGGTCAGAGTCAGCTGACACAAGGTCAGCGTAGCATCACAGCTGTCCATGGACCATTCTAGGGTAAGGAGCACAGCAGTCCACAGGCGGCTGCATCACACATACACACTCAGTGAGACCAATAGCAGCCAGGTCAGAGAACCCCCCTAGACGGGATTTCAGATATTGACATCAGTGTTTTGATGAGGAGGCAACAGCTGAGCTTCTAACAGGCATCCCAGGAGTGCTCTTGAGGAAGGCGAGGAGGGAATAAAAAAGTGGAAAAAGTATACATCAATGCCAAAGAAGAAGCTGTCATGTTGAAGAATGTGAAAACTTTTGGCAAAGGCCACAATGACCTCTGGGTTTATGTTATTAACTCTAGACCTTTCTAAAGTCTCTGCGACATGATGAATGTTAATGTCAAGTTATTAAATGTTGATATATGAGAGAATTCTGAGGTTGTTGGTCGTTTTCTGTTTTCTCATTAAATACATTGTGTCCTTGCACTTGAACTCACCACTGGAACTCATGATGCCCAACGTGTTCTTATCCAAAACAACGCCGCTCCGTCAGCTCTGGTCCCATAAAGAACACAAATCCTCACGATTTCAAAACTGTTGCAATAATTTTTAAATTCTGCAGATAGACAACCGCTTCCAGTCAATTCCACGTGAAGGTGCACTCACAGGGGGAGAGAGGGATAGAAAAATATATTTGTATTTAAAAAAGCAGAATGAAGAGAGGATAATTCCTGTAATTAGCTGGTGCGTCCAGAATAAAGCTCCGCGGCGTGAACGTCGCCTCTGTGCGCGTTTTCCTCTCAGTGATAATAAAGACGACGCTGCTCACTTGGGTTCCACCTTCCTATCCGCTCCAGGCTGATCTCCTCAGCTCCAGCTTGGCCGCGCTCCCTGACGTATCCCCGCGCGCCTCTCACGCGCTGTCAACACACCGGATACACAGCACGAGCTGTGTGCTTTCAAAATAAAACAAAACATCATTTTGAGAGACAGACAGACAGACAGACAGACAGACAGACAGACAGACAGATAGATAGATAGATAGATAGATAGATAGATAGATAGATAGATAGATAGATAGATAGATAGATAGATAGATAGATAGATAGATAGATAGATAGATTGATTGATTGATTGATTGATTGTTTGATTGATTGATTGATTGATTGATTGATTGATTGATTGATTGATTGATTGGATAGATAGATAGATAGATAGATAGATAGATAGATAGATAGATAGATAGATAGATAGATAGATAGATAGATAGATAGATAGATAGATAGATAGATAGATAGATAGATAGATAGATAGAGAATTGGATTTCTCTTATTTGTCATGATTACCATTACATCGAGAATGAGGAACACTTTTTTGTGGGTTTCTTATTAATCGTTATTATTTAAATGTGTTTGGTTGTGAAGCCTGCGTATTTAACTGATGTCTTTGGGTTTAGCTGCATTTGGTGTTACTCTCACTTATACCTACGAATAATTTATTGATTTAGGATTTTAATGAACATGTGGGATAGGTCTTACAAAAATTAAATATTTTATGAACAATTGTTTGATGATTATCAGTGAACTATTAGATATTTTGGATTGTAGTTGTATTTGTGGGTTAATTAAAGCCGATACTTATGGATTGTTTAATAGCTAACTAAATATAGTACTATCTTATTTTATCTGGAACATCCATTCAGATAAAATAACAGTTTCTGTTGTATTTTGAACATTCCTTTTAATGCTATTCTTTCTTCGATGGTATTGTTGGATTTCTATTTAAAAGGATGCAGAGGGAAAGGTGAAGTAAATAAAGTTTATTTCCTACTGTTACAGCATCAGTTCGGTTTGTGTGAATTATTAGTGTGTTTCAGTATTATTCATGCGTTTTATTTTGTAATTTACAATGGTACGATTGTTCACCGTTGCTACTGATGTTTTTGTTTTATTGTGAAACAACTTGTCACTGTTTCCGGTTTTCCCCAGCGCGTTGTGCCGTTGACTTGATCTCTGTCCTCAGAGCGACGTCACTTATGGGGTTTGTAAACGGATCTGGGGACAGTTTATCGTCACGCTCACCAGAACCGGTGCTCCAGTTCTCTGTCCAGGTGAGTGATGGGATTAATTTGAACCGATCCTCATATTAATCTTATACATTTAAATGGAAGTAGTTTAATTTTCAGCAGAATATGTGAATGCGAGCCACTTTCCATTTCCATAAGAAGCCTTTCGAAGGAGAGAAAACAATAACATAACCTGATGATCCTCCCTAAATAATAAGAACACAACCCATCCTGACGTATTGATCAGAGCTGGGCTGGACTTGTTGCCTAAACTGCTGTGACACCGCCCTCTTCTGGAAAACAGACGTAAGCAAATTGTTTAATTGGATTGTTGTTGAAATCCTGCTGAGAGTCAGATTAAATGGTTGTGATTAACCTCTTTGTTATGTCACGAGTCCGAGCTGAAAAACGCCTTACTTCCTGTCACGTTTAAACCTTTTTGCTTTTGCCTTCAAAAGATCAATAAACTAAAACTACAGTTTCTGTTTATCAAAGAAATCTCTGCGGCTGCATGGACTTGGTTTAGTGTTTGCTTTTCCAGTCATAGAGCAAAAGCAAAACACTAAAAAAAATTATTTTGATATTTTCTTAATCTGTATAAATAAGCAAAAGCGGCGTCTCCTGGTTTTCCCTAAAGTCAGGACACATATGGCAAGGCGTCCTTCCAGTATTCTGGCCCTCGCCCCTGGAACGAGCCGCCGGAGGACCTCAGGGCCGCAGACAACGTTCATGTCCAGGCTCAAGACTCACCTATTTACGTTAGCTTTTATCAAATTATTTATTATAGTTTTATTTCTCGTTTTACGTGATTATATTTTATTACTGGCTTTGCATGTTTCATATGAATATATTTTAGCACAGTTTCATTATTTTATTATATTATTATTTTACTGTCCATATGATTTTATGTATTATTTATTTTCTGACTTTTTTCATTGATATTAGCTCTTTTATTTTCATATTTTTACTCATTTTAATCCAGTGTCTCCTTTGTGGGGGCCCTCTGACCCGGGGGCAGTGGTCGACTGTTGCTGCCTGGGCGCTCTACAGGTAGTGTATGAGTGGAGGTGGGGGTCTATGATCCCCTCCTCTGAGCGCCCTGACTTAGTTGCTGTGGAAGACCTGATGCTGCCGGGGCAGACGGCTCCTCTGATGGCGTTTCCTTGCCTTACCTAACTTGATTCATCTGGACTCAGCCGAATATAAATTTTTACTGAATTTTGTGTGTGTGTGTGTGTGTGTGTGTGTGTGTGTGTGTGTGTGTGTGTGTGTGTGTGTGTGTTAATGTTTTTTAATCTGTTTTGGGAATTTGGGGTCATTTTAATTCTGTAAAGCACTTTGAGTCGCACCTTGCTTGAAAAGCACATTATAAATAAAATCTGATTTGATTTGACAAGTGGCTTTCTGTTCAGTGGTGTCAAGAGTTGAACCCGTCAGCCGTCGCAGTCACTCCAAGTCCACTCATGCAACATCAGTCTGAATATTTTTCATCAGGAAAACAGCAGGGCAGCTGAAGAGACACAAAAGGAGCCACTTTTGTTTCATAACTGTAAAAGAAGCAGGCCAGAAAAGGACCTAAAGCTCCTATTTTCATGCCAGAGTTGTGAACAGATCATCCATGTGTGTTGCAGCTGTTTGGTCAAATCTTGTAAATGAAGATGTGTGAAATCTCTTCAGATGTTCCAGCAAATTCAATTCAATTCAATTCAAAAATACTTTATTAATCCCAGAGGGAAATTGATTGCTGTAGTAGCTCAGAATAGTAATAATAATCAAGTCATCAAAGAGTTATTGTATATGACAATGGCTGTTGGCAGGAAGGATCTCCAGTAGCGGTCAGTGTTGCAGCCAAACTGAAGAAGCCTCTGACTGAAGACACTCTTCCGTTGTCGGACAGTCTTGTGAAGAGAATGCTCAGGGTTGTCCATCATTTTCTTGATTCTCTGGAGAATCCTTCTTTGCATTATCTCCTCCAGTGGTTCCGAAACTGCCGAAACTCTGGCTGAGTCCTTGATAGGGCTTGGAGTTCCTCCATCTTGTTGGCCAGTGATCTCACATTGCCCATTATGATCGATGGAAGAGATGGTTTGAATTTCCTCTTTCTCTGTCTCCGTTTTGCTCCCGCTCTGCACCCACGCTTCTTGTGTTTTAGCTCATTTGGGATTTGTGGCTTCAGTTCAGGTATTAGTTCAGCCTCCCCAATGTTAATCAGCTGCTCCCGATTGTAAACCAGACTTGTTGCCATGGTTACGCATCATAACAAATGCTCAAAAAGTGAAAAAGGCTAAAAAATAGCTGTAAAAATCCTCCAAGCTTCACAGCACCAGAAACAGAAAAGTTAAGTGTACAAAAAATACTGGTTTTCTTAAGAAACTAGAAGAAAAAATACCCAAGAAAAGGCAAATCTTACATATAGTCAACAGAGCTACTCCAACATGCAGCCACCCAGAGCAGCACAGTTCCGGAAAACGAGAATATTGAGAAAATGAGAATATTTGAAATATCCCTAGTAACATCTTAGCACTCAGAAAACGAGTATATGGTGTATGATATCACATTTTAAGCTCAATAAAAACTGACTGAGTAAAAAACCGCTGTTGTTTTGCTAAGCTAATTAGCATTGGTGACATCTTGAATATGTTGATGTTAATCAGCTTTAGAAGAACATGGGTTCTTCATAGTTTCATCTGAAGAACCCATGTTCTTAATGAACCAGTTTAAGATTATAGAACATATTTACGAAATGATTGCATCACTAAATCAATATCTTCTCCCATGATGAAGGAAAAACGACAAGTGATAATCGTATGTTGTTTAAATCATTGTTATAGTTACATAAGAATTAATAATTTATTAGTTGATAAATGAGCAATAATCAACAGTTTTTTGTAAATTAGAAGTTTCTCAAAAAATCATAATAGTATAATCTTAATCTTCACAAAAACGTGATAATTTTAAACATCTAGATTTTTAAACTATTCATTGGTTAAGGTTAATGTGACCATCTGTCAGATTTTATTATGTGATTATAAACCATTACAATAATAAAGAAATAAAAGTGGCTGACAAGATTCTCCACCGGTGGACCGTATTTAAAGGACTGGAAATAGCAGGTTTGAGATGAAGGTACTAATCCTGATATTCCATCGAACTGCTTTAAGGCCAGAAAGGGTTTGATTCAGTGGTGTGACAAAAGCCAACAAGGGATTTAAGGGTTTAACTGAATTCAGTGATATGCTCGATATTTTGCTGACCAACTGAGTGGTCTCCTAAAGCTGATTTCAGGGTCCGTCTAAGATGTAGGGCTTAGACTCTGTAAGGTATGAATCTTAGCTACTACAGCATTTTAGATCAACACATTCAACATTTAATAGCATTCAGCCATGTTTGTGTTTTCTTAACTCAAAGATTAACTCCAGCTAATCAGATATTTTGCTAAAAGACAAATTCAGAAAGAGCTGAAAATATAGTCGCCCTCTCACTAATTCAGAGTTCAATAAACCACAATCACAGCACAAGAGAGAGGTCTACGCTGGTATCGGACCCCAAAACCCATTGCAGTATTTGTGTTGTTGTAACTTGTATTTTGGTTTCAGAGGTCTCGCCGACAGCCCTGTCTCTGTGCCCTGAGGAAACCCTGAAGCCTTGAGGAAGCTGGACAAAGGCGGGATGTGAGAGGATCCCCCCTCTGCACACTTGTACCTCTGCAGGGTTGAACAACAGCTGACCTTTTCCTTTCCTTAACTTTGCTGTCGCTGCCATGTTGAATTGCATTGACCCCAGTTGTTCATCAGTGGTCGATTTATATAAAATTATGGTTTCCTGAGAGTTCTTTTTATTTTGGGCGGGGGGACTATGATGAAGGATCAGGGGACTTTTAGTTCTCCTGACGTATCCCAGCTTATTGCTCTTAGCCACATGTAATGGTTCACTCAAACGAGCCATCTTCACCTGTGAGTGTGTGTGAATAGAAAGGTGTTCTGATCATGTCCA
>NC_091742.1:46858886-46886386 GCF_043380555.1 Nothobranchius furzeri | reverse complement strand
CGTCAGACTGAGAAACAAGCAGAGTGCCGCTGTGCCCTGACGTGACTTTGGACTGTTTACGGCTTTCCGCCTCACTTGATCCACACAAACAGATCCAAACACAGCTACTCAGCCGCCAAATAAGCAGGTCAGATGAACTGATCTCAGACAAGAAAATCCAGAACGCGAAGGCAGAGGAAGAGACGGTGTAAAATAGTTTTCAGTGACTGGAGATTACATGCAGGAGCCGCCCGTTTAAACACAGAATAAAGATTTTCCTGATTGTGAAAAATTGAGACTGAAATAATTAATGTTAATGGAAATAAATCACATTCCAGCATGTGAGGTGTCAGACCCTGTCCTGTCTCCCCTTTTGGTTTAGTCCTGTGTCTCTGTTAATTGCTCCCACCTGCCTCTCGTTTTCCAATCGCCCAAGCTCCCAGCCCTCTTGTATTTAAACCCCTTCAGTTCTGTGTCTCGTGTTGGATCACTGTTTCATTGTCCTACGTGTCCCTGAATAAATCCGTGTTTTAAACATTCCTGTCTGCTACCTGCCTGCTTCTTCACCCGCTTGTGGATCCACACCTCCGCTTCGCTCACCGGTACGTTTGTGACAGAATGATCCAACCCGCTAAAGGATCCTGCGGGGGGATTCTCCCCTGGGAGTGCCTGCTCCAGTTCCTCTCCTCGGACCACCGGCCGGCTTCTCCTCCTCCGGCGTCGCCTCACCGCAGACGCCGTCACCAAACTTCAACCTCTGCGATCCTCTCCACCCTCCCGGAGCCAGATGAGAGGTTGGACCGGGAGACACTGCCAGACCGCTCCTGCTACATGGGCACCAGACTGGCTGTGTGCTCCCCCGGAGTTGGCCCCCGGCGTGGGGAAGGATGCCCGGCTCCACCGCAACCCTGTGACCCAGGACGGAGCCGCGAGTTCGCCGCTGCCCCGGCTCGGCGCACCAGCTTGGACCCGCCCCCAGTCAGACCAGCAGTCCCGTCTCCGGTCCAATCAGCGCCTCCGTCATCTGCAGGCGGAGGAACCACACCTACAGTCCAGCTGACAGAGCTCGCCGGTCTCCAGGCGGAGCTTGGCTGGATCCGTCAGCTCGTCAGCCTCCAGGAGTTCCATCTGGATACCCTATCCTCCTCTCATCACCAGGAGAAGGTGTCGGTCCAGTCAGCAGCTCCCTCGTCACAGGACCAAAGGATCAAGTCTGCAGTCCACCCAGTAGAGCTGAGCTGGCCCAACTCCATCAGAGCCTCAGTCTCCAGGAGCTCCAGCTGGACACTCTATCCTCCCTGCTCTCCCAGTTTCAGGCACCACCAGCTCAGTCAGCTCCTGTCCCAGCGGTGGTCCCGGAGGTCGCACTGCATCCAGTTCCAGCGGTGGTCCCAGAGGTCGCACTGCATCCAGTTCCAGCGGTGGTCCCGGAGGTCGCACCGCATCCTGTACCAGTGGAGGAACCGGAGGTCGCACCACATCCCGTTCCCATGCTGGTCCAGAGGCCGGCGGTCCAGAAGCCGGCAGTCCAGACACCGGCGGTCCAGAAGCCGACGGACCAGAAGTCGACACCCCCGGACCAGAAGTCGACGGTCCAGAAGTTGACGGCCCAGAAGCTGACTGTCCAGAGGCCGACAGTCCAGAAGCTGATGCTAGCGGACCAGAAGCCGACAATCCAGAGGCCGACGGTCCAGAAGCCGACGCCCCAGAAGTCGACGGCCCAGAAGCTGACTGTCCAGAAGCCGACGGTCCAGAAGCCGACGCTCCCGGACCAGTAGCCGACGGTCCAGAGGTCAACGGTCCAGAAGCCAACGGTCCAGAGGCCGACGGTCCAGAAGCCGACTGTCCAGAAGCCGACGGTCCAGAAGCTGACGCTCCCGGACCAGAAGTCGACACCCCTGGACCAGAAGTCGACACCCCCGGACCAGAAGTCGAAGTAGACGGTCCAGAAGTCGACGCACCCGGACCAGATGTCGACGCCTCCGGACCAGAAATCGACGCCCCCGGACCAGAAGTCGATGGAGGTCAACGCCCCCAGTCCTGAAGTCGACGCCTCTTCCAGTCCTGTGGTCAACGCCTCTTCCAGTCCTGTGGTCGACGCCTCGTCCAGCCCTGTGGTCGACGCCTTGTCCAGTCCTGTGGTCGATGCCTTGTCCAGTCCTGTGGTCGATGCCTCTTCCAGTCTTGTGTTTGACGCCTCTTCCACTCCTGAGGTCGACACCTCATCCACTCCAGAGGTCGACGCTCCCTCGTGTCCAGAGGTCGACGCTCCCTCGTGTCCAGAGGTCGACGCTCCTTCGTGTCCAGAGGTCGACTCCGTCTCCAGTCCAATGGTCGACGCCGTCTCCAGTCCAGTGGTCAATGCCATCTCCAGTCCAGGGGTCGACGCCGTCTCCTCCAGTCCAGGGGTCGACGCCGTCTCCTCCAGTCCAGTGGTCGACGCCGTCTCCTCCAGTCCAATGGTCGACGCCGTCTCCAGTCCAGTGGTCGACGCCATCTCCAGTCCAGGGGTCGACGCCATCTCCAGTCCAGGGGTCGACGCCATCTCCAGTCCAGGGGTCGACGCCGTCTCCTCCAGTCCAGTGGTCGACGCCGTCTCCTCCAGTCCAGAGGTCGACGCCGTCTCCTCCAGTCCAGGGGTCGACGCTGCCTCCGGCCCAGAGGTGGACGCCGCCTCCTCCAGTCCAAAAGTCAAGGACATCTCCTTCAGCGTCTCTGCCTCCGGTCACCGCCGGGCCCGCCGGTCCCGCCCTCGCCAGACGCAGGTCCCCAGGAGCCCGTTGTCGCCTCCTCCTCTGCCGCAGACGCAGACCCCCAAGAGCCTGTCGTCGCCTCCTCCTCTGCCGCAGACGCAGGCCCCCAAGAGCCCGTCGTCGCCTCCTCCTCTGCCGCAGACGCAGGCCCCCAAGAGCCCGTCATCACCTCCTCCTCTGTCACAGACGCAGGCCCCCAAGAGCCAGTCGTCGCCTCGTCCTCTGCCCCAGACGCAGGCCCCCGGACTCTACTGGTCCCTGCCTCCTCTCCATCGGTCCCTTCGTCCCTCTTGAGCTCAGTTTGACCCACAGGTGTTCTGGTGACTGGTGTAGCATCGATACGGAACAGTCTGAACTATTTCAAAGATTCTTTTAACCTCTGGTGACAGCTCCTGACCCCCATGCAGCTTTGGAAGCAAACAAAGGTCTGTGCGTGGATCTCAAAATCAACCTTAAGTGCTCCTTTAGATCAGGCGTCAGACTGAGAAACAAGCAGAGTGCCGCTGTGCCCTGACGTGAATTTGGACTGTTTACGGCTTTCCGCCTCACTTGATCCACACAAACAGATCCAAACACAGCTACTCAGCCGCCAAATAAGCAGGTCAGATGAACTGATCTCAGACAAGAAAATCCAGAACGCGAAGGCAGAGGAAGAGACGGTGTAAAATAGTTTTCAGTGACTGGAGATTACATGCAGGAGCCGCCCGTTTAAACACAGAATAAAGATTTTCCTGATTGTGAAAAATTGAGACTGAAATAATTAATGTTAATGGAAATAAATCACATTCCAGCATGTGAGGTGTCAGACCCTGTCCTGTCTCCCCGTTTGGTTCAGCCATGTGTCTCTGTTAATTGCTCCCACCTGCCTCTCGTTTTCCAATCGCCCAAGCTCCCAGCCCTCTTGTATTTAAACCCCTTCAGTTCTGTGTCTCGTGTTGGATCACTGTTTCATTGTCCTACGTGTCCTTGAATAAATCCGTGTTTTAAACGCTCCTGCCTGCTACCTGCCTGCTTCTTCACCCGCTTGTGGATCCACACCTCCGCTTCGCTCACCGGCACGTTTGTGACAGAATGATCCAACCCGCTCAAGGATCCTGTGGGGGGATTCTCCCCTGGGAGTGCCTGCTCCAATTCCTCTCCTCGGCCTCGACATGAGGGAGTGAGTTGTTATATTTCAGATAGGTTTTATGAAAGTCATGTGTGTTTTCTTGTGTTTATCTTCTGTTTTATGGAACATAACGTTATGTAACAAAAACTGAATGAATTAAATGAAAATGGCTCAATATTAATTTGGATTATTATGGAAAAATGACTTTTGACAAAAATACTTTATATTAATAAAGACATTTTAAAAGAAGAATGAAAAATATTTCATAATATCGGGCTTAGATTTTACATAACATTCTGTTATTTCATCATTTCATTGTCAGATTACATGATTGTCTAGAATTTCTTCATGTAGATATTTATTTCATAATGTCTTATTTATTTATTAAATTTTGAATACTTTTGAGTTCCATAGTGTTTATGTCATTAACATACAAATGAAAAAACTTTGTGGATTTTGTAGATCCACATGAATGTGAATGAGCGAAAAACACTGAACAAAAATGAATAATATGAGGATGCTTCATTAAAAAGTCAAACATCATACATCATCTGAGTTAATAAAACCATTTTTCTATGATTATTACTTTATAATATCTTATAACACTTACTGCCTCATATTAAAGTAAATACAAAAAAGAAAAAATGTGTTAATTTTTTCTTGGTATGGCAGTTAAAGGTTTGATACGGTCACTAAACATGTTTTAGTGTGCACTGGTGTGAGGCATTTAATAAATCTAAATAAATCTAACAGGTTATTAGAAATTTGAAGTTTGTAACATTTGCACTGGCTGGTTCTAACAGCTAATCCAGGCTAATCCGAGGCAGTCCAAACAAAGACAACCCCACTTTTTGTTTCATTTTTGTCTTTTTGTTTCTCATCTGAGGAGCTTTTCTCAAAGTAAACAGAAAGTTTTAAAGTACAGGAGCCTTATTTATCAATCTTGCTTACGCACAAAACGGGGTCGGAAAACTGCGCAAGCAACTTTCCAGGCAAACGTTGGGATTTATGAAAGAAAACTTAGCGGAAAAATGTGCGCAACTTTAAGTTGGGGCATGAGTGGGCTGCATGGTGGCGCAGTGGTTAGCACTGTTGCCTCGCAGCACGAAGGTTGCAGGTTCGAAACTCGACTGCGGCCTTTCTGCGTGGAGTTGCGTGTTCTCCCCATACATGCGTGGGTTTCCTCCGGGTACTCCGGTTTCTCCCACAGATCACAACATGCCCTATAGGTTATAAATTGTAAGTCGCTTTGGATAAAAGCGTCTGCTAAATAAATAAACATAAACATAAACAAGCTGACTAAGGACCTGGCTTACGCACATGATGGACATGGAGAGCACCTGCAGCGCTGCTGCTGAGAAGATACAATTGTGAAATCCTGCAGCATTATCACATGTACTGCTTTGTTTTCACACAGAACAAGACCCCCCACACGCGCGCACGCACACGCACACACACACACACACACACACACACACACACACACACACACACACACACACACACACACACACACACACAGGGGATTTGTGGTCTACCCACTTTCTTTCGTTCTATTTAAAGACTACTCTATGAGGTTCAGTAACTTGGTCGTTTGAATCAGTCTGTTACAACAATGGTATTATTGTACTCGAGTACTAATTTTCAAACAAAGTTCTTAGCTTGTCTCTTGACTGTCACATATTTATTACTAAACAACATTTATTTGAATACGCATGACATGAGAAAGAAAGGTCTGGCTCATCTCTATCTGTTGCTTGTCAGACATCTTGGCTAACATTTGCCCTCCTGGCTAGTTATTTTAATAATTCCTGCCGGGCCTGGTGGTTACAAACAAAATTCTGTTAGCGGTGAAGGGAGTTTCTCTTCAGGTGTTGATAAAAGGCTTTCAGTACATGTGAAAATACTTCTTTCTGAAGAGGATGTGCTTGTCATTTGAGGAGCTTTGTTGGTTTGAGCACAGCGAGACAAAGCGTTCACACAGGCACTCGGTGATGCCTGAGTGGGACATGTTGGTGTGAATCTGCAGTTTGCAGCCGTGTACGTTTGTGGAACTCACATGGGTGGAGGTGGTATTTCAGTAGTGCCAACAATAATCATTTATCAGAACCTTATTGTTGCTCTGGAAGATGTATAATAGCATGACACATCTCCTTTAAAAATATAAGTGATTTCCAAAAATAATAATAACAGGGGCAGATCTACAGGGGGGTAAGGGGGCAACTGTAGCCTCCACTTTGTAATACAGTGTTTGTTACTTTGTTTCTCCTTTACAAAAGCTGGACACTCCTTAAGGCTGATTTACACTTCCCCGTCAGCTCGAGTGGAGTGACGCACACGCATTAAAGCCTGCCGCACATGAGGGCAAACGGCCTCGAATGACTGTTTGCTCAGCAGATACCTCGCTGTGTTCACCTGATTTTCACTGAGTTTTCCACCTCAAGAGGTGAATATCTGACCAGTTTGATATTTTCTGCCTCACGGGGGGTAAAAACTCACCGTGTGCGCTCTATGTGAGCTGCTGGCTGAGCTGAAATATTCTAGTGGCCAATCAAAGCGCGTTCTCCACTCGCATGACCCCAAGATGGCAGCCCACTGTCTGCATGTCAGAAAATAAACAAAACGGAGACAGAGCTGGAAACGGAGGAAATGCCTCTATGCGTCGCTGCCATCGTCATTTCAAGGTTAGGAGAGTAGTGTGGCTGGAAAGAAGGGCCAGGCAAGGAGTTTATGCCAATCTACTCCAAGAGATGTGCCTTGAAAACCCAGAATCCTTCTGACCGTACCGCCGCCTGGATCCTGAATCCTTCCAGACTGTAGTGGAAACAGCGGGCCCGTCGATCCGCAAGATACCATTTAGTTTATTTTTCTGACAAGCAGACAGGGCAGGGGGCTGCACCTGAATACATCTTGGAATCATGTGAATGGAGAACGCGCTTTGATTGGCCACGACAATATTTCAGCTCAGCCAGTAGCTCACATAGAGCGCACACGATGAGTTTCTACCCTCCACGAAGCTGAAAATATTAAACCAGTCAGATATTCACCTCAGTGTCTCGTGAGGCGGGAAACTCAGTGAAAATCAGATGCAAGCAGCGAGGTATCTGCTGAGCAAACGGTCATTCGAAGCCGTTTGGTCAGCAGCTTGCTCTTGTGTGTGGCGGGCTTAACGGAGATGTTTTCCTTTCGGACTTCTCCGTCAGCTGGGCAGTGCTGTAAATCAGTCCCCTGCCAGGACAACAGAGGGTGTAGCGCTGTCTGGGGGTATCCCGTAACCATCACAGTCATGTATCCGGTCCAAGATATTGTGTTTATATAGTGTTTTTGTAAATCAGATACTTTTAATATGGATGAATGTGTACTTCTACTTCCACCTGTTCATGCAGGCACCACCTCTAAACTCACGTTTCCGTCAACAAATAAAATGTGTGTTGAGTCTCTGTGCTTCTTCATTCTTGGGCGAATAAACATTAGTAATTTAGAATTTTTTTCTGCGATACATTCTTTAATATGTTCTGCATTTACTGCAAAATTTCTTCAGCTCTGTCTTTATCTTTTGAGGGGCAATGGAGGTGCTGTTGACGAAATTGAAAGAAGCAGCATCCTGACCAATCACAAGCTTGTGATATTAAAGGTTGGGCGTGTCCCCATCAGCCACTGCGAGCCTGTTGGAGAGCCCTTGGGCTGACACATAACAGCGTTGCGTGTCTCCATACCCACGCAGACGGAGAAGCATGCATTAGGCTTTACTCCACTCAGCAGCACACTCACATCCAGCTCCTGTTTGGGAGAAGCTATGACCCTAGGGAGGACTGGGCAGTGAATTGTAAACTCGCTTTAATGAAGCTATGGATGTTAAAAGGTTAGTGTTCCTAAACTTTCTGTTAGAATTAAAAACTTCCTTAGATGAGCAATAAAATTGCGTTCAGAGAGCTTAAGCAGTTGAGTTATTGTTTCTTCTTTCATCTTTTCATCTTGGATTACTGTGCCCAGATAGATTGTCCCTTCACCAGCATTACTGCTTGCTTTACGTATTTACTCTACACTGCCCCCATGTGGGCGGAAACAAAATTAAAGAGGCTATTTTTGCAAACTTGCTGCAACAAATTGTAATAATAATAATAATAATAATAATAATAATAATACAATAATAATAATAATAATACAATAATAATAAAATAATAATAATAATGATAATAATAATATAATAGTGATAAAATAAAATAAAGAAAATAATAATAATAACAATAATAATAATAATAATAAATTCTGTACATTTAACACCTTTATTATGTGCACCTTACCCATTTTAAATCAGGCTCCTTTTTTGTCTTCAGAACTGCCTACATTCTTCATATCAGTCATTTAACAGGGTTTTGGAAACACCCCTCAGAGGTTCTGATCCATGATGACGTGACGACATCATGCAGTTACATTCAAGAGATGAATTTCCCACAGCCAGTCAAAAAGAAGAACACGCTGATGGTGCTGCATTTAATCAGATAATAGACTGAAAAACCGGGTTCTCTTTGGGATGCTTTAGGTTGTTCTTGAACATGAACACCATGCAGACCCACCTGAGATTGTTACCTTCAGGAGACCAGAGCAAAAGGATTTGTGTGGTAACCTGTTCGTAGCAGGGGAGATGCAGAGAGGAAATGAACCACTGTGGATTTCAAACAGTTTTTATTTCCTCCTAGGGGTAAAAATCAAAGCATCCTTAAAAACTGTATGAAGGCTGTCTATCAGCAGAGTGCACACTCAGGCCTGGGCCTAGGTCAGTGGTACTCACTCCTGGTCCTGGAGGGACGGTATCCAGCATGTTTTAGTTATTACTCTGTTTCAACACACGTGATTTCAACTAGGAGGTGATTAACAGGCTTCTGCAGAACCTGAGCTAATGCACAGGGGATTCAACCACTGAAGTAGGTGTGTTGGACCAAAGAGACAAGGAAAACATGCTGGATACGGCTCTCCGGGACCAAGAGTGGTGCCACTGGCCTAGGTCCCTAATTTCTTTAATGCCTGTTATACACTAAATGTGGAGCATTGGTACGTGGCAGCGTTTGTGTTACTCACTGACTCGACAGTCTGAATGTTACAGCTGCAGCTGGGGCTCATCTGAACAGGTGTGGTCTTTTCCTGCTGCAGTCCGCTACTCTGGTTCGCTGAGTTACTGCCATGGGATTGGCTGATCAGCAGTTGGACGAGTACCGGGGTGGACTGGCCTATCTGGCACTCTGGCACTGTCCCGGTGGACCGCTTAGCCAAGTGGGCTGCTTGCCCAGCTTGGGCCGACACTACACCACAGTTGGTGATCTGCAGAACATTATCTACATGGTAACCGAAACTAACATAGCTTTTCTAGGCATCTTTAGCAAGAAAAACGCGGTAGAGCGATGACGTAGGAGTTGTTTAACCGCGTTAGCATGTAGCTAATGTCCCGCTGATCTCCGCCCGTGGAGAATGAGCTGATCTGGAAGGCCAGGGCTCCCGGTCGCAGCGGCCGGGCCCTGCTTGTAATTTAACAGTCCCAGTCCATCTTAGATCTCACATTCGGCCTAGAGACGAGTCCGCGGGCGGCAACACCCCCCACCCCCACCGCTCTCCCAATGGGGAGGGCCGACGATTCGTTAAAATGCCAGGGCCGAATTTTGGTCCCAGTCCAGCCCTGGTGGCCCGTGCATGCAGAAAGAACGAACAAAAAATAATGAAAACAGTAAATGTGAAATCATTTCCACCATGAATGGATCCATCCTTTTCAGATGGTAATGGGCCACAGGGTGTGTGTAGCACACACCTCTCTCAGGGCTCTGATCCAGGGTAGGAGCCAGCAGACAGCTCTCACCTCCACCTTACTTCCACCTTTCAGCCTACCCTGGTGAGGCGTTACCTTACAGCGGCTCAGCAGTGCATTATCACAGCAACACACACATGCACACACACAGACACTTGCCACCTTCATTGTTACTGTGACACACACATTCTGTGCATATTTTCAATGACACACACACACACACACACACACACACACACACACACACACACACACACACACACACACACACACACACACACACTGAGGCCTTCCCCCTACACACTCATACCATTTGTAAAGACTGCTTTGTGCATCGGCTGACTGTCTGGGCAGCTACTGAGCAGAGAGAGAGGGAGAGAGAGAGCGAGAGAGAGAGAGAGAGAAAGAGGAGAGAGATGTTGGGAGGAGGGGGAGAGAGTTGGAAAGAGTAAGGGAAAGAAATATTGTAAAGAGAAGCATTCCCAGACAGATAGTGGAGAAGAAGAGGAGATAAAGCCTAGCAGGGGGACGGTGCGGCAGATCCAGCTAGCGTTTACCGGTGGTGTAGCGGGGCAGGGACGGTGCTGCAGGAACAGCAAAGGAAGCAGGGCTTTTGCAACAGTAAGGAAGAGAGGGAGTAGTCACTAAAGTGGCCGAGGGAAACTGATGGGATGGCATTGATCTCTGAGAGCTGCCGGCTCTTGGGCCAGATGGTGTCTTGTTGCTGCAGACCGCTCCTCAGCTGCTCCTGCTGCCAATCGCTCACCAAAGTCTGCCTCTCCTCCTTCACAGGTCGGTCCCAGCCTGCTCTCTGTGCTCTACAGTCATGCCTGCTACGTTCACATAGGCAGGGACTCAGGTCATTATGGGTAGCACACTTAGCCACGAAGGTAAAAGGGCATGGTGTGATCCTGCGCTGTAACAGCATAACTGTGTGTGTGCTAACCCTGCTCTGATGGAAAGAATAGGCTGTTGTCCTCTCTGGCGTAATGTCATGTTACAGATTGTGTCGCTCCCCATTGTTTCTCTGTGAACGCTTGGCCCCAAGATCTCAACGTCCCGTTGTGTTTTACACCGCATGTTCAACTTCAAACGAATGGATTTGTTATTCTTTCTTTAGCTGTTATGGCTCGTCCACTGATAGTGTGACACGGAAGTGTGACCTGAGATGTCAGCTGAAGGTTTTCTCTCTCTGTGTGTGTGTGTGTGTGTGTGTGTGTGTGTGTGTGTGTGTGTGTGTGTGTGTGTGTGTGTGTGTGTGTGTGTGTGTGTGTGTGTGTGTGTGTGTGTGTGTGTGTCTGTGTGTGTGTGTGTGTGTGCATCCCACTGAAAACTCCTCAAACTAACCAGCGGCTGAAACTTGGTGTTTTTATTTAAACGCCTGAATCCGTCTCCCCGTTGTGCTTAACGCCCTGCTGTCTGAACACCTTTTTCCCACACATGCTTTTAATTGGTCCTGGTAAGCCACAGCCAGGAGACGATAAGTGCAGCTAGGTCAAAGAGTCCTAAAATAAATTAGAAAAGATCTAATTTAATCTATACGCAGCTTGTTGTCCAAGGTAAATCTAACTTAGTGGGACATCCTTAAAACATGTAGGGGTCTCTAATGTCGATCTAGCATCTACTTCCTGTCTAGAACTGGTTGAGCTCATGAGCTAAATGCCCTGCTGAACATCTGCAGAAGCTTAGGAGGTGCCGACAAGCAGATTTTGAGCCTGCTAAGATGTTTCCTTTTTCACTTTCTATTGATAAGATGAGCTAATCTGCTGGGCTGCTGGCTGTGGCTTCATATATTCTGCACACATGAGGGTGCAAACACGGACGTTCCTACTCACTAAGTAGGATGTTCTAGGGATGTTTCAGCTAAAAAGGACATTAGAATGGATCGACGTCTACTTTTGCACATTTGTGACCTTCACCGATTTCCCTCTCCTTTTGCAGACATCTCTCCTGCTGAGCTGGACGCTCTTTGGAGGGAACCACTGTACACTCTTGGGGGAACAAATGAGCACTTCTCAGGAAGCAGCAACATGACTCAAGGTGTGGTAGCTATGTTGCACCAGAGCCGATAAATATGCTTAAGGTAATAATTCTGTGAAATCAGCCATGAGCTTGGTGTGAAGCAGAGCCGTGCTGCTCTCCTTCAGGTCCCAGCCAGAGGAAGTGTTTGGGACATCCTCCCTGGACAGTGGAGCAAACAACACTGTTGGGAAAAAATGTGCCGTGTGCGTCCATCTTTGTGTGCTTAACACTGATGAGACACATTTTGTGTGCTCAGATTCGTAGCTGAAGGACTGGAAACCGTCAAATCTGGTCAAATGTGTCTCTAAAGTCTAGCATGGTTCTAGTGGGATCACTGCTGCACAGCCGGGCTGGAACACAGAGCAGATCACTATCTTGTTGTGTCATGAAACACGTTCAGGTTCAGACTGTAAAGCCAGAGTTAGACTCTGTGAATGAAATCAAAGTTTCTGATGGACGTTCTGATAAAACAGATTCCACATTCAACACACCTGGTTGTCTCCACAGCAGCAGAGATGTTTCCTAAACAACAGATTCGGTTTGGCCTCGACCCAGACGAAGAACACCATCTTTACTCGATTTCCTCCCTTTTCCACAAACAGGTGAGGAAGACGATGGCCTCGCAGGAGAATCAGGTGAAGGAGGCACTGACGACAACTACTGGAGGAAGAAAGAAGCCTTCCTTCGAGGAAGCATCGTCTCAGTAGGAGATAAACACTCTTCAGGTATCGGAGTTTCACCATGCTCCTCTGTGTTTGTGAACAACAGGCGTTTTGAACGGAGACGACGTCTTATGAATGCCGATGGAGCACGTCCCCCCGTCTACTAATGCTTTACTCAATCAGCAGATTCGCTTCATCCATCGCATTCCTCAAGGTTCTTCCCCTGAAATGGGTTTAAATGGCCGCGCAGAGAGTCCGGTAAAAAGCCTAATGGTTTAGTGATTCCTCCAGGGACTCCACGTGCTCCAAGAGCATCTCTAGAATAAAAAGCTCTCACAGATGATATTTAAAGAACTTTTCCAAAACGTGGTCCCTTTTTCAAGTCACGGTCGAGCTGTAAGTTTTCCTGCTTTGGGGACTGGCTGAAAAAACACCGTAAAACATGAATCATGAGCCAAAGTAAAGCTGAGTTTATTAGACTTAAACAAGATGGATTTTATTGATTGCCTAGAAATTGTGCTGCTGTTTACTGGGCGGAGGCGCTGCAGGGATGATCCCGACCAGGGCCTGCAGGAGGCGCTGCGCACGCGACTCAGAGTGGTGGAGAGTAACAGCAAAGATGTTGCACAGCTCTTTAAGGTGAGACCTGACCATGCAGATGTTACAGACTCTGTACTGCACCGTCAGCTGTTCGGTAAAGTCCTTCTAAAGGGCTTTATCGTCTACATAATGATGGTGCATCTTACGTGTGAATCTGAAGCTGCAACCCGAGACTTTGTTCCTGCAGGACTTGTCTGCTCGTCTCGTCTCTGTCCACGCTGAGAAGGATAGTTTTGTGCTCACTTTTAAGACAGTGGAGGAGATCTGGAAGTTTTCTACGTACCTTTCATTAGGTAAGATCCTGAACTGTGCACTGGATGTGCTGAAAACGTAGCGTTCAATGCCCAGTTCAACCAAATGGTGACTTTTTTGGCATAATAGTGACTTAGATTCTAATAAATGTAGTGTTGGTGTTTCTAGCATCGTGCTATCAGTTCAGTTTTCCTTGTCCTAGGATATGTGGCCCGTTGCCTGGAGAACTTCCTGTGTGATCAGTCGTTCTGGCTGGACCCAGAGCTGCTGAGTGACTTGGAGATTAATGTGACGGTGGACGAGGAACATCTGGCTACGCTCTATCTGGGGCTTCTTCTTCAGGAAGGTCAGTAAATATCAACACATACGTTTTTGAACCCACAGCCAAAATATCCCACATAGAAGAAATTCATAGAATCAGCATCTAACGTCTTTATTTAGGTTTTTTAGTCTCTGTAACCCGTTGAGTCTTATTCTGTCTGATGCAAAGAAAAATCAAAGAGCCATTGATCTCATACTAAATAATAGTATCTACCATCTGAGATTATTTTAATCTAATAAATTCCACTGACACATATTACCTGCATTTAAATCCATCTAAGCTAAAGACGTTGGTGTGGTTGGTGGTTTGAAGACCCGGACCTCCGTCTAGGCCTTTCATGTGGATGCCGGCCTGTGACCTTTCTCTGTGCTTCATTCCTAGAGCTCTAACCCTGATGATGACACCAGTTTATAAATTAAACTATTAATGCTTCAATTTAGCTTTAAAACTCCAGACAGTAGATGGCTGCTTAGTGGGAGTTTGTTCCACAGTCTGCGACCTTTCTCTGTGTTTGATTGTTTCTTAGTTTTGCACCAAGTACTGCAGCAATTTCCTAATGTTGTGAACCTGCTCGCACATGTGGGAATAAACCCAACATTTTCTAAGTTTCTATGTGGCGTCACCAAAAATATACAATTAACACACAGTCATTCGTGTCCGTTCATTGTCTCTCTGGTAAGTTCTGTCTGTGTTTGAGCATGACGTGTGGACGCGACCCCGCTGCAGCGCTCGTCACTGGCGCGGCGCACACTCCGCCTTTTTAGCGGTCAATAGATCAATTTGGTCCGCTAGTTAAAAAGTTACCTGTGAGGTGAAAAAGAAGGAAGCAGGCAGGAGTTTTTCTGGAGGACTGGGAGATGCAGGAAGATCAGAGACAGACAGGACAGGAAGATCAGAGACAGACAGGACAGGAAGATCAGAGACAGACAGGACAGGAAGTTCAGAGACAGACAGGACAGGAAGACGAGAGACAGAAGGGACAGGAAGATCAGAGACAGACAGGACAGTAAGATCAGAGACAGACAGGACAGTAAGATCAGAGACAGACAGGACAGGAAGATGAGAGACAGACAGGACAGGAAGATCAGAGACAGACGGGACAGGACAGGAAGATCAGAGACAGACAGGACAGGACAGAAAGACCAGAGACAGACAGGACAGTAAGATCAGAGACAGACAGGACAGGAAGATCAGAGACAGACAGGACAGGAAGATCAGAGACAGACAGGACAGGAAGATGAGAGACAGAAGGGACAGGAAGATCAGAGACAGACAGGACAGTAAGATCAGAGACAGACAGGACAGTAAGATCAGAGACAGACAGGACAGGACAGGAAGATCAGAGACAGACAGGACAGGACAGGAAGATCAGAGACAGACAGGACAGGACAGGAAGATCAGAGACAGACGGGACAGGAAGATCAGAGACAGACGGGACAGGAAGATCAGAGACAGACGGGACAGGAAGATCAGAGACAGACGGGACAGGAAGATCAGAGACAGACGGGACAGTAAGATCAGAGACAGACAGGACAGTAAGATCAGAGACAGACAGGACAGGAAGATCAGAGACAGACAGGACAGGAAGATCAGAGACAGACAGGACAGGAAGATCAGAGACAGAAGGGACAGGAAGATCAGAGACAGACAGGACAGTAAGATCAGAGACAGACAGGACAGGAAGATGAGAGACAGACGGGACAGGAAGATCAGAGACAGACAGGACAGGAAGATGAGAGACAGAAGGGACAGGAAGATCAGAGACAGACAGGACAGTAAGATCAGAGACAGACAGGACAGGAAGTTCAGAGACAGACAGGACAGGAAGATCAGAGACAGACAGGACAGGAAGATGAGAGACAGAAGGGACAGGAAGATCAGAGACAGACATGACAGTAAGATCAGAGACAGACAGGACAGTAAGATCAGAGACAGACAGGACAGGAAGATCAGAGACAGACAGGACAGTAAGATCAGAGACAGACAGGACAGGAAGATCAGAGACAGACAGGACAGGACAGGAAGATCAGAGACAGACAGGACAGGAAGATCAGAGACAGACAGGACAGGACAGGAAGATCAGAGACAGACGGGACAGGAAGATCAGAGACAGACGGGACAGGAAGATCAGAGACGGACAGGACAGGAAGATCAGAGACAGACGGGACAGGAAGATCAGAGACAGACAGGACAGGACAGGAAGATCAGAGACAGACAGGACAGGACAGGAAGATCAGAGATAGACAGGACAGGACAGGAAGATCAGAGACAGACAGGACAGGAAGATCAGAGACAGACGGGACAGGAAGATCAGAGACAGACAGGACAGGAAGATCAGAGACAGACAGGACAGGAAGATGAGAGACAGAAGGGACAGGAAGATCAGAGACAGACAGGACAGTAAGATCAGAGACAGACAGGACAGTAAGATCAGAGACAGACAGGACAGGAAGATCAGAGACAGACGGGACAGGAAGATCAGAGACAGACAGGACAGGACAGGAAGATCAGAGACAGACAGGACAGGACAGGAAGATCAGAGACAGACGGGACAGGAAGATCAGAGACAGACAGGATAGGACAGGAAGATCAGAGACAGACGGGACAGGAAGATCAGAGACAGACAGGACAGGAAGATCAGAGACAGATGGGACAGGAAGACCAGAGACAGACAGGACAGGAAGATCAGAGACAGACGGGACAGGAAGATCAGAGACAGACGGGACAGGAAGATCAGAGACAGACGGGACAGGAAGATCAGAGACAGACGGGACAGGAAGATCAGAGACAGACAGGACAGGAAGATCAGAGACAGACAGGACAGTAAGATCAGAGACAGACAGGAAAGGAAGATCAGAGACAGACAGGACAGGAAGATCAGAGACAGACGGGACAGGAAGATCAGAGACAGACAGGACAGGAAGATCAGAGACAGACAGGACAGGAAGTTCAGAGACAGACAGGACAGGAAGATCAGAGACAGACAGGACAGGAAGATGAGAGACAGAAGGGACAGGAAGATCAGAGACAGACAGGACAGTAAGATCAGAGACAGACAGGACAGGAAGATCAGAGACAGACAGGACAGGAAGATCAGAGACAGACAGGACAGTAAGATCAGAGACAGACAGGACAGGAAGATCAGAGACAGACAGGACAGGACAGTAAGATCAGAGACAGACAGGACAGGAAGATCAGAGACAGACAGGACAGGACAGGAAGATCAGAGACAGACGGGACAGGAAGATCAGAGACAGACGGGACAGGAAGATCAGAGACAGACAGGACAGGAAGATCAGAGACAGACGGGACAGGAAGATCAGAGACAGACAGGACAGGACAGGAAGATCAGAGACAGACAGGACAGGACAGGAAGATCAGAGACAGACAGGACAGGACAGGAAGATCAGAGACAGACAGGACAGGAAGATCAGAGACAGACAGGACAGGAAGATGAGAGACAGAAGGGACAGGAAGATCAGAGACAGACAGGACAGTAAGATCAGAGACAGACAGGACAGTAAGATCAGAGACAGACAGGACAGGAAGATCAGAGACAGACGGGACAGGAAGATCAGAGACAGACAGGACAGGAAGATCAGAGACAGACAGGACAGGACAGGAAGATCAGAGACAGACGGGACAGGAAGATCAGAGACAGACAGGACAGGACAGGAAGATCAGAGACAGACGGGACAGGAAGATCAGAGACAGACAGGACAGGAAGATCAGAGACAGATGGGACAGGAAGACCAGAGACAGACAGGACAGGAAGATCAGAGACAGACGGGACAGGAAGATCAGAGACAGATGGGACAGGAAGATCAGAGACAGACGGGACAGGAAGATCAGAGACAGACGGGACAGGAAGATCAGAGACAGACAGGACAGGAAGATCAGAGACAGACAGGACAGTAAGATCAGAGACAGACAGGAAAGGAAGATCAGAGACAGACATGACAGGAAGATCATAGACAGACGGGACAGGAAGATCAGAGACAGACAGGACTGGACAGGAAGATCAGAGACAGACAGGACAGGACAGGAAGATCAGAGACAGATGGGACAGGAAGATCAGAGACAGACAGGACAGGAAGATCAGAGACAGACGGGACAGGAAGATCAGAGACAGACAGGACAGGAAGATGAGAGAAAGAAGGGACAGGAAGATCAGAGACAGACAGGACAGTAAGATCAGAGACAGACAGGACAGGAAGATCAGAGACAGACGGGACAGGAAGATCAGAGACAGACAGGACAGGAAGATCAGAGACAGACAGGACAGGAAGATCAGAGACAGACAGGACAGTAAGTTCAGAGACAGACAGGACAGGAAGATCAGCGACAGACGGGACAGGAAGATCAGAGACAGACAGGACAGGAAGATCAGAGACAGACAGGACAGGACAGGAAGATCAGAGACAGACGGGACAGGAAGATCAGAGACAGACAGGACAGGAAGATCAGAGACAGACGGGACAGGAAGATCAGAGACAGACGGGACAGGAAGATCAGAGACAGACGGGACAGGAAGATCAGAGACAGACAGGACAGGACAGGAAGATCAGAGACAGACGGGACAGGAAGATCAGAGACAGACAGGACAGGAAGATCTGAGACAGACAGGACAGGAAGATGAGAGACAGAAGGGACAGGAAGATCAGAGACAGACAGGACAGGAAGATCGGAGACAGACAGGACAGGAAGATCAGAGACAGACAGGACAGGACAGGAAGATCAGAGACAGACGGGACAGGAAGATCAGAGACAGACGGGACAGGAAGATCAGAGACAGACAGGACAGTAAGATCAGAGACAGACAGGACAGTAAGATCAGAGACAGACAGGACAGGAAGATCAGAGACAGACAGGACAGGAAGATCAGAGACAGACGGGACAGGAAGATCAGAGACAGACAGGACAGGAAGATCAGAGACAGACGGGACAGGAAGATGAGAGACAGAAGGGACAGGAAGATCAGAGACAGACAGGACAGGAAGATCAGAGACAGACAGGACAGGAAGATCAGAGACAGACAGGACAGGACAGGAAGATCAGAGACAGAAGGGACAGGAAGATCAGAGACAGATGGGACAGGAAGATCAGAGACAGACAGGACAGGAAGATCTGAGACAGACAGGACAGGAAGATGAGAGACAGAAGGGACAGGAAGATCAGAGACAGACAGGACAGGAAGATCAGAGACAGAAAGGACAGGAAGATCAGAGACAGACAGGACAGGAAGATCAGAGACAGACAGGACAGGACAGGAAGATCAGAGACAGACGGGACAGGAAGATCAGAGACAGATGGGACAGGAAGATCAGAGACAGACAGGACAGGAAGATCTGAGACAGACAGGACAGGAAGATCAGAGACAGAAGGGACAGGAAGATCAGAGACAGACAGGACAGGAAGATCAGAGACAGACAGGACAGGAAGATCAGAGACAGACAGGACAGGAAGATCAGAGACAGACGGGACAGGAAGATCAGAGACAAACGGGACAGGAAGATCAGAGACAGACGGGACAGGAAGATCAGAGACAGACGGGACAGGAAGATCAGAGACAGACGGGACAGGAAGATCAGAGACAGACAGGACAGGAAGATCAGAGACAGACAGGACAGTAAGATCAGAGACAGACAGGAAAGGAAGATCAGAGACAGACATGACAGGAAGATCATAGACAGACGGGACAGGAAGATCAGAGACAGACAGGACTGGACAGGAAGATCAGAGACAGACAGGACAGGACAGGAAGATCAGAGACAGATGGGACAGGAAGATCAGAGACAGACAGGACAGGAAGATCAGAGACAGACGGGACAGGAAGATCAGAGACAGACAGGACAGGAAGATGAGAGAAAGAAGGGACAGGAAGATCAGAGAAGACAGGACAGTAAGATCAGAGACAGACAGGACAGGAAGATCAGAGACAGACGGGACAGGAAGATCAGAGACAGACAGGACAGTAAGATCAGAGACAGACAGGACAGTAAGATTAGAGACAGACAGGACAGGAAGATCAGAGACAGACGGGACAGGAAGATCAGAGACAGACAGGACAGGAAGATCAGAGACAGACAGGACAGGACAGGAAGATCAGAGACAGACGGGACAGGAAGATCAGAGACAGACAGGACAGGAAGATCAGAGACAGACGGGACAGGAAGATCAGAGACAGACGGGACAGGAAGATCAGAGACAGACGGGACAGGAAGATCAGAGACAGACAGGACAGGACAGGAAGATCAGAGACAGACGGGACAGGAAGATCAGAGACAGACAGGACAGGAAGATCTGAGACAGACAGGACAGGAAGATGAGAGACAGAAGGGACAGGAAGATCAGAGACAGACAGGACAGGAAGATCAGAGACAGACAGGACAGGAAGATCAGAGACAGACAGGACAGGACAGGAAGATCAGAGACAGACGGGACAGGAAGATCAGAGACAGACGGGACAGGAAGATCAGAGACAGACAGGACAGTAAGATCAGAGACAGACAGGACAGTAAGATCAGAGACCGACAGGACAGGAAGATCAGAGACTGACAGGACAGGAAGATCAGAGACAGACGGGACAGGAAGATCAGAGACAGACAGGACAGGAAGATCAGAGACAGATGGGACAGGAAGATGAGAGACAGAAGGGACAGGAAGATCAGAGACAGACAGGACAGGAAGATCAGAGACAGACAGGACAGGAAGATCAGAGACAGACAGGACAGGAAGATCAGAGACAGACGGGACAGGAAGATCAGAGACAGACGGGACAGGAAGATCAGAGACAGACGGGACAGGAAGATCAGAGACAGACAGGACAGGAAGATCAGAGACAGACGGGACAGGAATGTCAGAGACAGACGGGACAGAAAGATCAGAGACAGACGGGACAGGAAGACAGGAAAATAAAAACCAAGAAAACAAAACAAACTTCTTAAAAAATAAAATGTAGGTAGATTGATCCCACTACACGTGTGTACCTGTATGAAGCAATACTTTATCAGCATGTGGTATTTATATAGTTGATAATTCAGATCATCTTCAAAACTCCGTCCCATGCCCAGGGACGTATCTAAGCATTTTGGGGGCCGAGGCAAAGTAGACCCCTGCCAGGTATTTGAAGTTGAAGTGCTATCTGTTTTTATATTAGACTTTTTATATTTGCAATAAAGTCCAGAAGTGAAGAATTTATGTTATTTATTACTTGGTTGTTTAAGCTACCTCACAGAAGTGATCTGTTGTTAAACATTAAAATAAAAAGGTTATTAAATAAAAAATAAGGAACATTCTGGAACAGTTTCTTCCTTTTCTTTCTTTCTTTCTTTTTTTTATGTATCAAAAGTATCGGATCGGGACTCGGCATCGGCAGATTCTCAAAATCAAGTGACTCGGACTCGAGGGCAAAAAAAAAACCTGATCGGGACATCCCTAGTTTTAGTCATAAAGTCGTGCCCAAAAGCTAATCGCTAAGCTAATTAGAAATCCAGTCATTTGTCTCTGAGCATTTCATCCAAATGCATCTAAAAGTGAATAAAATATCTTTCTAAAACAGAAATTCAACAGCAAAACCTTTCAGCAGATAATAACAAACGGCTGGAGTCCTTCCTGCCTCTTCAGGCTTAGGCACCACTAATGTGCCCCAGCCAAAGGCCTCATAGAACATATAGAATAACTGCAGTGCTGGCAAACAGGGAAGACAATTGAATTAACTTAATGAGAAAAGGATTTACAGCATTCATCACTGGTGGCTGAAGGAGGACCGCGTAGAAGAAAACCCTTTCTCCTGAAAACAGTTTAGATTGTTACTTGCCTTCTGGCTTGTTGCAGGATCTTTCTTTGCCAAGTCGCTGTTCGCCACAAGTGAGCAGGATGAAGAGGATGACGAGAAGTTGTCGTTTCAGAAGAATGACCTGCTGATGGTCAGAGACAAGAAGGAGGACAGCTTGTGGGAGGGAACCATGGTCTCCACTGGGAACCACGGCCTGGTTCCAGTCAGTGCCATGCAGCCGTTGCCCTACCCCTTTTATCAGTGAGCCACCTTGAGCATCGACTTATTGACATTAAATATAATAGAAAACAAGATTTTATGTTGTTTCTCTGTATTTTTAGCACCTTTTCTCCTTAACAATATTAAAAGGAACTCACATAAAGTCTTAGTCGTTTCCATCTACAGCTGATTTGCTTTTAGCGTCAATCCAATCCGACATGGCTGCTGCAGCTAATCAGCTTTAGCAGACACAAAATAATGAATAGAACCAAAGTTTTACAGTTAACATCACATGTTACGTGAGAGTCATTCACAACACACAATCTGAGCACCAACTGGTTGTTTAATTCTACTTCCTGTTTGGTCAGGTGGTTCCTGAGGAAGTATCCAGGCCATGCTGGATGCTCACCAACAGAAACTGAGCACTTTGAAGATTCCATTGGTAAAACATCTCAGAGTTTGAATATGCATCGTGATTCCTCTTAATCTGAAGCATTTCGTTTCCCTGGCAAATCGTTCTAGTTTCAGACGGAACAATTACTCCTCTGTTCCCCCAGTGATAGGTTCGTGTGTAGCAGTGGCTG
This sequence comes from Nothobranchius furzeri, assembly GCF_043380555.1. NCBI lineage: Eukaryota > Metazoa > Chordata > Actinopteri > Cyprinodontiformes > Nothobranchiidae > Nothobranchius > Nothobranchius furzeri. The sequence continues at coordinate 46,864,311 of NC_091742.1, read as the reverse complement.
ACTACAGTCCAGCAACGCCGGACGAGCTCCAGCTGAACCAGGGTGACGTTGTGGAGATCCAGGGTCTGCTGCTCCGAGGCGTGGAGGTTTTCATCGGGAAACACACCTCCACAGAACACACCGGCTTTGTGCACAGAGCTCACGTCAAGCCTCTGAATGCAACGCCCCTGTAAGAACGTTTTAGAAGTTCCAGCCAGTCGCAGCCTCTGTTTTTGTAACGTTGTGCTTTGGTTGGTGACATGCTGGCTAGAGTGTGTGCGTTCTGAGCGGCGTGAGACGGCAGAAATCATGCTTCCCTTGTTTCCTTCTCACAGAGACAAACACTTGGTTTTTCTCACAGAGGAGGAGAAGGCCAGCCTGGCTCAGGTTAACCCATGTGCCTCAGATCCCAGTGACAGCAGCCTTCTAGAAAGACTCTTCTCTTCTGACATCAGCTCGGTTTACAGGCTAGGTACTCAACTAGACCGGATCCAGGGATGTTTTATATAAAATAACGAGTGTCCAGTGTTTAGAAATGCTAAACATCTCCAGAGATTTGATGAGATGAACTTTTTTGTGTGTTACCAGATAGACTGGATGAGACGGACTTCATGTACATCCGCAGTCGACCCAAACATGGTGAGGTTAAACACATTTAAACGCCACACGAGTCTCTACTGCCTTATAAAAACTCCAGATGTTCAAATCTGTTTACTGCCAGTGTTTTAGGAATTATGTGCCTCATAGAAGCCACTTCATAAAGGCCCTGTGTGTGATGTCACAAATGGAGAAATTAGGGAGAGCTGCTGCTGACGAAGCATCAGCTCCTACAGGATATCAGAGCTTCTCAGCTTATAGCAGCCTGAGCGGGGTATGGGTGGGAATGGCCAGCTCTAGTTTATTTTAATTTAAAACCCATTTTAATTATTATTTTTAATTATAATTAGTTACTCTGAGTTTTTCACTAGTCAGTGACTTGATGCAATTTGCTGGGTTCCTTATATAGGAAACATTATTTCTGACTGGCTTAATGAACTGACCTGAATTGGAATGTTTATTATGTGAAGTGCCTTGTGATGACTCTTGTCGTGATTTGGTGCTTTATAAATAAACTTGAATTGAATTGAATTGAATTTTCAAGCTGGCTGAACACAAAATAGTCTCCTACACCTATCTCCTGCATTAGCTTCTGATGGAAAACAGACGGTAAAACTCTAGAATTTGAAAAGCCTACATGAAGATCTACATCCCACTGTCTCTTAACATTCATGGACTCAACCGTCTTGACTCGCAACAGGGAAGACTGCTGTTGATTAAGCATCCAGGAAACAGCAGAGCACGTCTCAGCTAGTAGAAGCTAACCATTAGCATTAGCAACTCAACAGCACTGCATAACTCTACCAGGCGTGTGTTGCTTGTGGAGATAAAACATCAACATTGCATAACAAATGGAGTCAGTGGTAGGGCTGCATTGTTGTTACCCAATCTCAGCCGAGATTTATGAATATCAGGAAATAAGTTTCCAAATCCCGCTGCTCTGAAGCTACTTTCTCCTCCACCTGACCCATACTACTGGAAACAAGTGCACCTGAGCTTTCTTTCCACCGAGTACAACTTACAAGGCATTCCTTCTAGAGACCAAAGCAAATATGTTGATTAAAAGAGTGAGCCACATCTGGCAGAGCCCTGAAGCGGCTCATTCTGGAAGGTACTGAAAATGTACCTGCTGAAGTCGGTTTATCTGAGACAGATTTGGTGCAAAAGATGTCTTGAACATGTTTTGTGTGCACCATAGAAATGGTGAAAAGCCTGTATTTGTATAGAGCCATCTTAGGGTTCCACACGCCTCCAAGGCGCTTCACACATTCGCACACTGGTGGGGATGAGCTATGATGTAGCCACAGCTGTCCTGGGGCGCAAAAACAAAGGCGAGGCTGCCGAACACCGGCGTCACCGGTCCCTCCAACTGCCACCAGCAGGCAAGGCTGGTCTCATCAGCAGCATTCTTTGGTCAGAGTCGGAATCGAACCTGCAACCTTCCGACAACCCGCTCTACCTCCTGAGCTACTGCTGTCCGGGACATAGATTTGTTTTATTTCAAAGAAAAATTGGATGTCCCTTTTAAACACATGCTTAATTATTTCTTTGCAGATCATAAAGTTCTTTCGAGCGCCCGCCAGAGCCTCATGTCTGAACGGAGCGAAGGGACAACCATCTACCAGTCTTCCCCTTACCCGTCAATCTCCTCTCCACGCCTTTCCTTCTACCATGCCCACAACTCTCTGCCACGAGAGGGGGAGCACTTACGTTTTACTCTGGGAGACACGTTCAGAGAGCTGGATGAGTTCCAGGAGGATCCACCTCTTTTCCCTGAAGAGGGCAGCTGGGACGGGGAGGACTCGGAGCCCAACGCCCCCACGCTGACTCTCCTCAACCAGGAACGCTTCCAGGTCAACATTTATTCATTTACTTATTCAGGACAAGCTCAGTTGATCGGAAAGCACTTCTTATAAGAATAAACAACAGGTTCATTACCATATTTAGCCACACACCAGCACAAAAACGCCACTTCCTCAGACCTCCGAAGTGTGTGTTGCAACGTGACACACAAGGTGAGATGTGTATAGTAACACTTCTTTGAAATGCTTCCTTGTTTCATGTGTCTGTGCTGACAATTCAGTTTGTAGGTGTGAAACACAGAAAAACCGTACTGCTGCTCCTCCCGTCTCAGGTTTCTTAGATATCAGATATATTTAGGGTTCCTATTGTTTTTCTACGGATTTTTCATTATTATTCTTTTCTGCTAATACTGTATGGGGACAAGAGCCTGAAATTGCCAGGAAAAATCTGATATGGCATTCTGATAGAAAATCCTGACCGCTACTCAGATTCGAAAATTTGGACCCCGAGTCACCTAGGTGGCGCTATTGCGGAGGTGAATACGTTTCAGCTACTAGCTCCCAAACCATAGGTCTTACAGTCAAAAAACTTTATATGGACATGATCCTTGGATGATTCTGCTTCTTTTTTGTTTGGCCACGCCCATTTCCGCTTAACTAGATTTTTTGCTAGATCGCAAAAAACGCGAAACAGTTTTAATCACTTATTTGTCATTTTTCATCGAATCAATTTCAAACTTTGTACATATGATCTATGGCTTAATCTAAGATGCTGTGATGAAGAAAAACATGGAATTATTGAAAATTGGGCTAATGATCCCATGTCAAATTCAGTGCGCTAACTAGCACATGAGATAATTGATGATATCTTCACCATTTTTCAAGATAAAATGATGAGACTCTAGACCCTTACAAAGTATGAGCGGTAAGCCCCATCTACCTAATTTTGTTTGGATTCACCAATAGGGGGAGCTAAAGAGACGAAAAGGTTGTTGCAGCAAAACGGCTTGATGGATTTCCACAGATCTTGGCAGATATGTTTATCATCGGACCCTTAAGCTACATTTCGAAAATGATTAAAAAGTGGGCGTGGCTTATAGGCTTTAAAATGTTTCGCCCTTTAACTCATGAAAAATATATATTCTGTACAGAAAGTTACTCAGTCATAGTGGCATCTACAATCACAGAAACAATTTTCAATTTTGTCCAATAGATGGCGCTGTTGTAGCCAAAAAATGTTTTTGGCATGTTTCTCCCCATTTCTTTCGTAAATAAACAAATGATCTCATCCTGTATGTTCATTGAGTCAGTCAAATTTAGATGAGTATTTTAAAAAATGTTTTAAACTTATGCAAATTAGTAGACATTTGCATAGTAAGTCCAACGTACTTTCGTTAACTCCTCCCGGCCATCAAACACAATCACATCACATCTTTGCCTGACAAGAGAGGAGGAGCGGCTGACCAAACGAAGTGAAGGGATTTTGGATAATTTGCTTTTTTAATTTAATATGATTTAAAAAAATATTTTTTTTTTGGAATGAAAACGTTTTTTTAGTATAACTTCAAAAGATTTTTACATTTTTCAAAGCTATTCATCACCACCATACCTAAGGTCAATTCAAGTGTACATCTTGATTTTTAGCTTGATTCAACAATAGGGGGCACTATAACTAGGAAGAAATTATACTGATGAACTGGCTAAATGGATCTGCACGAAACTTAGTGGTTGTCATCACTATAGAGTCTTAAGACTACATTATCAATATGGTAATGATTGATTAAAGTGGGTGTTTTTTATGATCATTTACATTTTCAAATTTGAAACATTTCCTAAAAATCATTATTTGCATGTAAGAGGCTAAGATTTCCACTAACTGGGTAGCCTTGAGCTTACGTCACGAAAATTACAGCTCCACGAAGAGGTTTGCGCTTTATATTTACGAAAATACATTTTTAGGCTAGCAGTTGTAGCGCAAATTCTGTTATCACAATCTTCTTGAAATTTGCCACAAAGTTCACTCTTTGGTGGTTTATGAAAGACGTAAAATGTCGTCTTGATTTGAGCACCCCCTTGTGTTTAATTGTAGGACTTATTTTTGGTGACTGCCACTAATGCAAATATTATTTTATTGTAAGAAAAGTTTAACATTTATGATCCCAACAAAAATATAAGCACAATTCTCATATCACAGAGGTAATCTATGAATATTTTGAGATTTTTGTACAAAAGCATAGATTTTTAATGAATTTTTTACTTTTTGCCAGTTTTTCGGTACAGTTGGACAAAAAAGTAACAAATTTTTGCCAGAAAGTTTCTTAAGTATACAATAAATATAAACCATTTACAACATTCCAAATGTACCTATGGTGATCTGAGATTTTTCTACTAATTTTAGAAAGTAGCACTATTTTTTTATGAATATTTTATTTTTGTCTGTGACCCTTATAGTTATATTTACCAATTTTTCTTCAAAAAAGCTTTGAATTGACTGATTTAAAAACAGCATCATATTATTCCGCATGTTAACATTGCCATGTGAGAGTATTTTGGTAATTTTTTGATGATTTATGTATTTTTCAGGATTTTTTAAAACATTTGATCAGTAAGTCACTAAATGAATCTCATAGTTTTTGTTGAAAATCTATTAAATCTAGAGACATTCTCAAGTATTTATGCTATTTGTAATATGCTGTTGATGTATGGGTTATTGGTTGATAATCTTTAGATCAAATATGGATTTTATAATGATGTTTTTGTTTCGAAGTCTTGCATCCATTCAAACTCCCAGCCACACGCTGGTGGGAATGACCAACAATGTAGCCAAACCTTCCCTGGGGTGCACTGAGAGGTCAGGCAGCATTTTCTGGTCAGGGTTGTGATCGATCCTTCAACCTTTCAATTACCGCACAAGCCGCTCCACTTTCTGAGCTAATTCTGTCCCATGCAGAACATGATTTCGCTCATTAAATCTTCACATTCTTTGATAAGGAAACTGTGGAATTCGATTGTAATCACGACTGAAAAGTCAGCCATGCCTGTGAAAG
>NC_091742.1:46466386-46481386 GCF_043380555.1 Nothobranchius furzeri | reverse complement strand
CGTGTGTGTGTGTGTGTGTGTGTGTGTGTGTTGTGCGTGCGTGCGTGTGTGGTGTGTGTGTGTGATGTTATTATGCAGTCTTGGTCCCCAGTGAGACTCAGGAGGCAGAGGGAAGAATCAGACTCATTACTGAAACCAGGCCAACCTGTGTTAGGTGCTCTGCTTTCCCACACCCAAAGAATTTTCCACAAAGAGATCCACCGCCGATTACTCCTCCGTGCTTCTGAGTGTGTGTTTTCATTTCTCCCTGTTCCCTACACACACCTGCCTGTCCAGATGAGCTGCAGTTTGTAGTTTGAGGAATCCTCCCTGCCTGCTGAACCTGAGAGGGAAGATGAGACGAGAGACGTGGAGCATCCTGCCATCACACTAATGAAACTGTTCCCCACTTTGGTGTTGTGTGAAAAAGCCGAGGAAGATTCTAGCTTGGAGCTGATTCTTTTGGGAAACAGACTTGACCAGTTGGAGGTTTCAGCCCCGACTCCCCATCAACATGGGAATGGTGTTAATGGATACTCAATAGTTTAGTTTCATCCACACACACAACGTGTCGGAAAGGTTTTCACGTGCAAACTTCTGTTCAGGCAGCGGAGCGTTGCAAAGCGACCCCCGCCAGGACAACAGAGGGTTGTGGTGGTCTCCGGCTGGGATACACACTTCTGCTAACTGAAAATGGCGAGCGAGTTAGAAAGATTTTTGTTCAAGTTGGAAAAGCTTGATGTGCAAGAAAGAAAGGCTTCTCTTGTTGAAACATCAGCAGGAGGGCAAAAGAAGGCAGCGGCGTCGGTGGAATGTGCGGCCATCAAACACAATGAAGCAGACCACGGGAGAACAGCAGGGCTTGGTTCACGTTTGAGGGACCTGGACGGGGAAATGCGTTCCAAATGTTTCCGTATGTCGGCTGGCAGGTCTGATGAGCTGGTTCGTCATTTGGAACCACCGATGCAGCATCAGGGCTCACACGGCATGCCTGGAAATGTGGCCCAGAGACGGGCCGTTTCGGCCTCTGATGACGACAGGCTGCAGCTAGCAGCTACAACATGGCGGCGCGTGTCTCTGACGCAGACAGAGAGGTTTAAATCAGGCTTGAGTATCGGCAGACAATACACCGCCTTTTGTAAAAGATGATGTCATAGACTTACCTGTAATGTAACTAAGACTCTGGTTAAGGAGAACTTTGTTAATGACATCATTTACATTAACATGTCCACATAGTTGGACATGCACGACCTAAAGTCAGCTCTTCTGTGGTCTTGTTATGTGATGAGACACAACAAAAGCATTCGCAAGAGTCTTTTTCCAAACTGTGTTTGTGTTTGCCATCCTTGTTCATGTGCATGTCTGCTGTAGCTGCTGCAGCGCTGTGGGTCAGCTCTGTCTTCTTCCACGTGAACAAAGACATAGGAACTGTAACAAGGCGTGTTCAGAACTTCCATATAAAAACACTGTTTCCATGTAGGTGAGGACTGAAAAACATACAAAATCAGCAATACTCGTTTCATACATGCACTCAGCGCCCTGCTGGGGTTAGAGTGGTGGGTTTGGGAAACCAAGGGATGAGAGGGATGCCCCACACCAGAGATCACTGTCCGTGTCCCCACACACACATGCACACACACACACACACACACACACACGCACACGCACACGCACACACACACACACACACGCACGCACGCACACACACACACACACACACACACACACGCACACGCACACACACACACACACACACTCCTCCAATCCAATCTCCTTTGAAAACAGTATGAACAAAATAAAGCATTGGTGGGTGCTGTCCTCGTCTCCACATAAAACGTGCAATCACACGGCCTCTCCCTGCACCATAAAACCCGTGTACTGTAAACACTTCCTGCCTGGGCGTACGGAAAGTCGTGAAACTTGCTCTGCCAACGCCGCACACTGGAGAAAGTGTCAGATGATGAGATAGACGGAGATGGAGCGACTTGTAACTAGAAAGAAGACGTTGTTTTGCTGAAAGTCTGCCCGCTGTCCATCAGCCTGTGAGCAGCATGGCGTCCTCCGTCTCACTCTCTCCTGTTGTTTGTACCAGAGTGGCTTCTTTGATCAGTCCAACATCACAGAGAGGAAGACGGGCATGCAGTCATTGAGCGGGGGGTAATACTGGAACACAACTGACGGCTTGCCACTTTTAGCTTTGAGGTGCCGACGTTGCAGAGCAGTTAGCTTAGATGGAGATAGAGGTAACACACATTAACACACTCATACACACCTTTTGCGTGTGTTGAACAAATAACAAGCGATGATGCAAATTGGTGTTTTCCTGGAGTTTGCGTCTGCTCCAGGGATGTATTTTTCATGCTACGGCATTGTATAGTGGTTTAGGGGTGCAGCATGTACGATAATGGCGTTAACCCTCAAAACTGCACCAACAAACCGGTTTGCTCTCACACATGCTGCAGGGGTCTGACTGTTTACCTGACCACAGGTGTACCGCAGCATTAACGCGAGACACATTTGAGCTGATTCCCGCCCCCGTGTCCCTCTCTGCACAATTGTTCTCCACCCACCAGAATCCAGGGAGGCGCCAGGGGCAACAGCAGCCCATAGCCATGTACTGGTAGAGACTCAGATGGAGAGGAGAAGCTCATTGTCATCTGACTGATCTGTAGCTTCACTCTGACAAGCCTCCCATGTTTGCTAGATTTGTTTTGGGGTTTTTTCTGTTCACTCACGGTAAACACTTGCCTCTCTACCTCTGTCACAGCGTGGCTGTCAACACTGAGCTGAGCCGTGCACACACCCGGTGAGATGTATGTTTAAATGAAACGGGTTTCTTCAAAGGCCATTTAAATGCACAGAAGAGTTGTTAAAACCATGTTTATGGGATGAATTTGCATCCACTCCTGGGTTTTACACACACACACACACACACACACACACACACACACACACACACACACACACACACACACACACACACACACACATGCACGCGCGCTAGTAAGATGCACTTTTCCAGCCTAAATACTCTCAATAAGCCAAAAAAGGTTGATTGAGTCAAAACAAGAGAGGCTGTTTTTATTTTACTTTTTTTTATTCATATTTCCTGTTTCAATAATTAATATGCATGAGTTTCATGGCCGCTTAAGATGAAATCAATTATTCATTAACAGCATGTTAATTGCATCCACAGTCATGAATATTTAACCAAACACTAAATCAATGGGGTTGAATGAGCTGCAATATGGACGTTTTATACGCGTTGCCAGAAACGAGGGACGGCTTTAATGAAAACAGCAGAGAACAGATCGAAATGGGAAAGAACGAATGCAAAGAAAGAACTGAGTTTACAGAGGAAGCTCGTGTTTGATGAAACAGGATGAACAAAGCTAAGTTGTTGACTTGTAATATAAGTAAGTGACTCTTGACCTTTTCCTGCTCTAATCTAAACGGAGAGGGCGTAATCTCTCCATCTTTGTAGCCGGCCGTTCTCACTCTCAAAGACTCCAGACTCCTTTGTCTCGGATCTGTGTGTGTGTGTGTGTGTGTGTGTGTGTGTGTGTGTGTGTGTGTGTGTGTGTGTGTGTGTGTGTGTGTGTGTGTGTGTGTGTGTGTGTGTGTGTGTGTGTGTCACAGCCATGTCTGGACAGTGACATTTCTCTGCCTGGATAACCATCGCGCCCTCTGTCCCTCTGTCCCTCCAGCCATGACGCAGGGTAATGTCACCTGTCAGTCTCAAACTCCCACTTACAACCACTGTCCATCCACCCCCCCCACACACACACACCCCCACCACCACCACCCCCTCACCCCACCCCCCACTCCCGCTTCCCTTAGCTCCTCTGCCCAGTCCCAAATAAAACATAACCACCTCTAGCCATCCACAACCTTCTTCTCCATGTCCGGACCATGCAGGGACTGAAGGACACACCCACTCAAAAGTCCTAATTCTGACACGAGTTGGTTCATTTGCATGCATGCAGCTTTAAATGATGCAGCTATGCATTATAACACGTGGAACAGCTGGGAATTGTGTGGAATGACTCGTAGTCGTGGCATGTTGGTCAAAATTAGCAGGAGTTGTTGGAAACATGGGCAACAACGGGATTTTGGCAAACCATGTGACAAAACACTCAGAAGGTCGAGGTGATGTCACACACTGACATTCAACGGACTCTTCTCCCTCCCACAACGTTTTGTAGGCAAGGCCACCTTGTGCGTGAAAACATGAACCTGAATTCACCCAGAGTGTCTGCGCTTCTCACCAGCCAGCCCAGAGGGCAGAGGCTGCTGGTTCCATAACAGAGCTCTGACTGCTCCTCAAAACCAGTGAGATGTTTTTACCTCAACGTATCTCCTACATAAAACATCACACACACACACACACACACACACACACACACAGTTTAACCACCATGGTCTCCTAATGTTGCACTAGTTTCTCGGTGCCGGCTCTGGAGGGGTTGAGGGTTTACCTTGCAGCCGTGTTTGCCTCAGAGGTGAATTTAAAGAATCGATGACCACGGCACAGTGTTGTTTGCATTGGGCCAAGTTATGAGCGGTTTCACTCATCAGACGTTTGTTAGAAATCTTCTACTTGAGAAGATCAGGTGCCACATCCTTCCCTGCTTTTTCTCGTCTTTAAGCCCAAACGGCAACACCCCGCTTACCTTTGCCCACCCCCTTGACCCTGAGACATGGCAGGAAGGACAGCACGTCTAGTCAACGGTAAAGTCAAGGGTGGGAAGCTGACTTTTTGCCTGAACGCTGGTTCGCTGTGCGCCTGTTTTCAATTACCCTCTCTGCTCTGGCGGGTCGAGGTTTATGCATTATATGGGAATGTAATTGACTATAACTGCCCTCCTAACATTAACCAGGTGTACAAGCTGAGTGTGTGAGATTAGGCCCCAGGTCCTGGCATCTTATGATGTGTGTGTGTAGACTGTCTCTGTGTTTGTCTCGTTGTTGATGTATTTATACCATTTTCCTGTTTGGCGCCGCCCATTAGCGCTACATTTAAATGAGCCATTTTCCTGTTTGTGTGGTTCTGGCTCTGCTGTGAAATCTTGCTCTTGTCAGCATGTTTGGACCGCGGGGAAAGTTTTATGAAAGGAAAGGTGGCGGGTCGCAGACACAGCTATGGGGGGGGGGGGACGTCACAAGGACAAAGTCAAAATGGTTCCATTCACAAGGCTGACGCGCTGTGATTTGTATGTATGGCAGCGTGCCGTGTGCGGGGCGCAGACACCGAGAGCAGCACACCGACAGGGGGAGGCGGCTCAGGCAAACTCAGGAGTAATGTGGCTGAGTTTGTGTGTACAAGAAACATCAACAGGCTGTCAATCAAGCCCGAGCCTCTGCTTGTCAGTCCCCCGACGGAGCGCTTTCTGGGAGGAAAATGGGAGACTCCCTGGGACCCGAGAGGAGTAAAAAGAGGAGGAAGGGGGAGGCAGCACGGAGCAGGCAATTGTCTGTCCGTCTCAGCGACGCGAGCTTGATTTGATATTTGATACCGAGCATGTGGCATTTGAATGCAAATCTATTTTGATTGTCTCGGCATCTGATAGGGTTAAGAGGAGTCTATAGGGGATATGCATGTATGTATGCGAGCCGGAGCGCTGGCTGGGGACACGGACACATGGAAAAAAGAGAAGTGGAATTATTCAGATGGATTATATTACTCACCAATTCACTTGCATCAGGGTTTTGTTCCTCTCAGAGCAATATAAAGACGTTTAATCAGTTTAAAGCAAAAGGCAATGGGTCAAATGTGTTCAGGTTGAGCTCGCGTCTCTCTGGGCAGCAGCTGCTGGTGACGGTTAGAGTTGGGCAGAAATGCATGGAAACTCTGTAGGAAACACACTCTTTATGGTTGTCGGTTAGATTCCTGTAAAGGTTTTGCTACTGCTTCATCATAAGGTGCTTTAGTTGTGCCTCAGCTGGTTTACAAATGACACATTTACTGTTTATTAGCAGTTTGATGCATTCAGAATTAGGATGTTTTTGTCTCCAAAGGTCACGACTTTTCTGTGTCGCCATCTTTGAATTCCCTCTCCTATTCCTCTTCCAGACTCACACTGACCAAAATAAGATTTCTTTGTGTAGATGTGGCGGTGTGAGCGTCCCGTCACAGTGTCCCGATTGATCATGCGCCCTGGCTACTTGGCCAAGGGGATGTCCCCTTGGCGTACTGGTCAGAGCACGAGACTCTCATCCGGAAGTCTGGGGTTCGAATCCCGCCCGGGCCCTCGTTTCTCTGCCTTGCCACAACAATATAAGAAAACTGATGTAACAGCTCAGAACGAAACTGAAACATTTCAGTAACAAAGTGTTTGTTTCCTCGAGTCGCGGCCCAAAGGTCCAGAATGTGCTCAGCTCATCCCGGGACTATGAAGTGGATCCTGAAACAAAATAGAAAATGGTAAATGGCCTGTATTTGACATAGTGCCTTCTAGAGTCCTGGGACCCCCCAAGGTGCTTTGCAACACAATCAGTCATTCACCCATTCACACCCTGGTGGTGATGAGCTACATTGTAGCCCCAGATGCCCTGGGGCGCACTGACACAGGTGAGTCAGCTGCACACGGGCGCCATTGGTCCCTCCGACCACCACCAGCAGAAAAGGTGAGTAAAGCGTCTTGCCGAAGGACACAACAGCGACAAACTGAGCAGGGTTCGAACCTGCAACCTTCCGATTACGCAGCGAGCACCTAACTCCTGTGCCACCGTAGAAAAGAGCCAAAGCGCGCCCTAGTGGACGGCTGCGGGGTCAGTTTCAGACTCCACCCCTTTAGTTGTTTACTTGAACCTTTTCCTGACTTAAAACTTTATTTGTTGTTTCTGGGAGTCGACTCTGACTGATTCATGTTCACACAACGACTGATCTGGCACAGGAACAGTGTCCGGGTGAGCTGGTGGGACATTTAGCTGCACATCCCAGACTCGGGCTCGGCGCCTGTAACTTGGACGTTTTGAACAGTAAAGGAAGATGGAGACACTTCATGTTGACGGCTGGGCTTTCCGAGCTGTAGGCCTGGTGCATTCCTGCGTGTGTAATACTGAGTGGGATAATAAAACACACAAAGCATGCTAAACAGGAAGGCAGACAAACGGATATATGGATGAAGTTGTTATCGCTGTAGTGTGACCCCCCCCCCCCCCCTCCCTCCACCCAATTAGAACCATGGCTCCTGAAATGCCATAATACCCATTAATTACCAGGCTGCTATTTTCTCAGTGATTTGGCTAATTAGTCTGCGAGGCCCTACACTATCTGGACCGTTAACATTAGGCTGAAGCAAATGCAAACGCACTCAGCTGCACACACACACACACACACACACACACGGATTCACAGAGCAAGCACCACGCTCACAACAGGAGGAGTGGTCCTCATTTAGGCCACAGCATCATGAGCTCTGGTGGCAGGAGAGCGCAGCGTGAGCACGAAGCTGAAGAAGGAGGCCATCGGTGAGGAGTCAGATGCAGACCTCCCACTTCCTGAGAAACAACAGCATTTCAACCCTCCCACCCCCTTGCGATGACCCGGCATCGAGTGCAGCTCTCTCTCCTCGCTTTGACAGTCCATCAGTGTCTCCAGCCGGACCGACGGGCCACTGACACAGCACCGCGAGGCCGGGAAACCTCTTCAATCACTTCCTCACTTCTCCCTGTCTGTCAGGCAGCAGAGAGGGTGTGATTGATCTGTTGTTTCTCCTCGGTGCTAAAGCAAAGACGTTGTGTTAGAGTAAAATAAGAAGGTCTGGTGTGTGTGACAGCCACTTTCATAAGTTTATTAATCATCTATGTCAATAACGCGGCTACGCTGTTGTGTACACACACTCGTGTGTTCCTACTGCTTGCAGCTCGACGAACTTCATAAGTGTCCCATCACCACTTTAATCAAATTACTCATGAACCAAAATTGACAGTTTTCATTCATTATAAAGGATTATTCTAATTGCGATTCAAATTTATTCATTTAGAACAGAAGGCATTCAGTAATGTTTCAGGAAATTTGCATATTAAATGGAGAGCGTAAGCCATTAGCTATGCTAATGCATGCACGATTCCTTATTTTGTGATTGGTGGGCCATATGCAGCAGGCTGGGGGTGTGCAGGTGAGGGATCTAGGAGGAGCTGTAATGTGTTTGATAAGCACAGAGGGACGCAGGGCCAAAAACATGTGCGTCAACACGTATTTGAGCACACACACACACTAACGCACATCCTCTAATACCCACACACACACACACACATTCACCGCAGGAGGCTTTTCTTTCAGAATCCGTCTTTCTGTGTCACATTCTTCTCGTCTCTCTGCTTCCGTATTCCTCCCTCAAGACCCATTGGTGGGAGCGACTCCTCACCCGAGAACAAACATGGCACACTAATTAAGTTTCTGATTTCTGATCCTGCTGCATTTAGAAACGTAACCTTGAGCTGGCGCATAGTCGCAGTCATAGTCATGATTTAATGTGATGGTGCTTAAATGGAACAAAAAGAAAGAACTTTTGCAAGCGGCACATTCATCCCAACAATGTATGGGGCCGGTCCCGGCTTGACACAGCGCTCTTTATCAAGCTATATATAGTCAATGCATTATGCATTAAGTTTAACATGTGCTTAAATCAACACTATTCAATATAAATGCATCAGTCTTCAACTAAGGCAGCAAGGAGAACAGTTAGGGTAAATGACTGCACAGGGAGGTACACGCGCACACACTCATTGGCGGTCACACACACCCTTCGGCTGTGCAGCGGTGTCTATACCTGGCCAATGACAGGGCCATTACTCACTGGCCATTCCCACGAGGGCAGGGTTTGGGGCTGGACACGGTAGCACGGCGTCCCAGCATGGCAGGACAGGGCTGAGGTGAAAGGGACCAGGACCCTTCATTACTCCTGTGGTCTGGGGGCCTGGAGCCTCTCTCCTTCCCTCTCTTTGTCTCTGTCTCCATCAGATTAATGGGCTTGGCCCGACAGAGGAAGTGTTTCAATCAGCACTGCCTGCCAACATTGTCCATCACCCAGACAAGCTCTTATTTATCATGGCTTTGATACAAGGACACACACACATGCACAGATGTTTATGCAGTTGTGTTGTTAAGACCATGCAAGTAGCTGGACCTCCTTAAGCCATCTCTCCCTGTGTCCTTGCACGATATCTCAGCTGAATTTTGAATGATCCTTTTTGGATCAAATGGATGAAACACAATTGGTTAAGTGTCTCTGGGACTTCTGTCCCCAAGCTGAGACCGGAGCTCTGGCTCCCGGGGCAAGCGAGGAACGATCTCTCCCAAGCGGTGGCGAAAACGAGGATCCCCCTCCACCACCACCACTGCGGCTGAGCATCTCCCTCCTCCAGGGTCCATTTGTTCTGAGAAATATTTAACGATGGGGCAAATTCGGCTGACAGGACATGCACACACATCAAGGAGATAAAGATGAGGATGGGGCGAGTGAGCTGGAAATGAATTTTTCAGCACGTTGAGATGTTCTATTTGAATAAATCATGACACTTAAGACAGACATGAGGGCAGTATAGAGGTGCCCTCGCACTCCAAAGGAATTAAGTGAAGTGTGTTTGGGTGAGCTGGTTCCTCTCTTGTCTCCGGTGTCTCTAAAGGTTCAAATCTTCTGGAACATTGTTTCTAGGGTCCGCTTTGATGGCTTCTGGATTGTTCCAAACTGGGCCAGCGCAGCCAGGCTGGTGTCCAAGGCCGAGAACCAGACCCAAAGACAGACCTGGTTCTGGATTATTAATGTCCTCCCCTCCTGAGGAGCCGGGCCTCTTCCCCCACCCAGTGCCCCACTGCACCCCTGGGGTCAGCCTGTATGGCTCCTGGTGCAAGGCCCCGGCCATAAATCTCCCTAAATTAGTGTGTGTGTGTGTGTGTGTGTGTGTGTGTGTGTGTGTGTGTGTGTGTGTGTGTGTGTTTGTGTGTGTGTGTGTGAGTGCGTGTGTGCGTGCATGCGTGCGTGCTTGTGTGTGTGTGTGTGTGTGTGTGTGTGTGTGTGCGCGTGCGTGTGTGTGTGTGTGCTCCCATGATTAAACATATACTGCAGGCGAGGAGACAGGTCACCACAAAAAACAAGCCAGTCAGGCTCTTGGCTGAAGTGTCAGTGATGCATGGCGGAAAAGGGCGAAAGATAGAAAACGAGAAATGAAACATGGGGGGGGGGGGGGGGGGGGTAAAGAAAACACACAGAAAGCAAGAGTCGAGGCAGATATATTATTCAGACTTCACTTTTAGTTCTTACGTCTATTTTTATGCTCTATCTTTATGCAGCACTGACAAATATTTCCACCAAATCCGAGCTGCGTTTGACCTCGTTAGTATTGATTTCCTGCACAAATCTTAATGCCTAATTGCCAAAGTGCAGGAACCTCCATCCCTTCACCTGCCTAGATTAGTTCAACATGCCCCACGGTGCTAACAGGCATGGGGAAGTGCTGTTGTGTCACTTAGTTAACCCCCGAGACAAATGGCTCCCCTCCAGAGCGCAGTGAATTACACACCTCATGAAGCATATTAGGAGTCAGACGCAGAGCGAATCTCACGGAGGTGATCTGAGCAGCAGGAATGGATGGAAGAGGGGAAGCAGGGCTGAGTTACAGCATCAACTGCTGCATGCTTCTTTTTTAAACCACATTGGCAAGCAGAAAAAAATCACTGAGATAGCAAAGAAAGAAGAGAGCAAACAACTGAACTTGGACATGAATTAGAACTAAAAGCACATTTCTAAAGTTGTTCCTGTTTTATTTTGACAAGGAAAACAACTTATTGCCTCATTTGTGGTTAATGCAAGAAAAATATTAGAAAATATAACAGAACTGTCCCTGGGAGGCTCTCTCACTGTTAGCTAATCGCTTATACGAACTTTATCTCCACAGTAATATTGTTTAGATGCTACAGGGATTACTTAAAAGTTGTGTTATAATTGCTTTCCTTGTTCTGTTTTCATGGGCAGGGGGTGATTTTGTGTTTAATTGCTCCAAAGTGACAAATAATGCCCGTTATGATATGATGAAAGTGTGAGATCATTAAATTACCACGGCAACTGGCTGTGCGTGTTTATTCGTTGGTGCTTTTCTCTTTTTTTCCTCCTCACTTTAACAAATTTATGCCACGAGGCTAGAAGAGGCCAAGCAGTTATTTACACAAATTCACTTCCACAGCCATTTCTGGATTTGAGGGTAATTACGTGTGAGCAAAATGGTTTTATTTCATTTAATCCAACCCGTGCAGCAATTTGCACGAGTAATATTAGCGACTGTGGAGCGTGCGCGGTGATAAGAGCCAGAAACCAGCTTGAAAAATGTTAGAAAAGCAATAAAGGATGCAATGATCAATGCAGGAGGCTGCAGTGAACAACGAGAAGGGTTGCTCCAGAGGAGATGTGTTAGGTTTATAGTGTGACTACCATGCTATCATTTATTCATTTCAATTAAACTTTTGTGTGACTGATGATACTTTAAACCCGTAATTCAACAGAACCCAGGATAACGGGCAGCTGTGTCAAAATGAAAAGTTAAACAAATCTCCAGTTTGTTCCGTTTCATTTGGAGGTGTTTTATTTTTGTGAAAATTGAGCGGTTTGAGGTGCTTATCTGTCAAACTGGTAAAAATCTGATGATGTTCCATCTTCCAGACGTGGTCACATGTTGTGTAGATGTAGGCCTACATCCCTGAGTGGAAAAGCTGCTTTAAATTTGTTGGTGAGGTGAAAATGTAATTTTCAACACAGACATGGGGGGGGGGGGGGGGGGGGGGGGGTTGGCATCAGCTGGCATAGGCCAGACGATGCCCACACTGCCCACTCACCACAGCCATGGAATACACCTCATCAACACACAACACTATATTGGAGCAGGCGGAGGGAGACTAGGGGTCTTAGCACACCTCTGTTGTTGCTTGGCTTCCTGGGGCTGGAGGCTAGGAGGGAGATCTGGCTGTCTGGTTGGGGTCTGGGGTGGTGGGTTGCTGTGCTCGGCGTTGGGCGGGGGAGCCTGCTTATCAGCACCCCAGCAGAGAGGGTCAAACTCTGGTAACCGGTGATGGTTGTACCCCATGTGCAGCAGTACCGGGACCAGAGTGAATAGGGTGTGTATGGGGAGCATGAGTGGATGTCCGGCGTGCATTTTTGTAAGTCTTTGGTTGTATGTGCATGTGTGAGCATGAGGGAGGGAGTGTGTGACTGTGTTTGTGTATGACTGTATATGTCAGGTGGGGCCTTTGACTCCTCCCTTCTCCTGGGACTCCTTTTGATGATATAGATCTTCGTCTCCCCTCCCCCTGCCACACCTGGTGTGGGGTGTGGCGCCTTGGTCTGCCTGGGTGTTCGTGGCTCCCGGGTCAGGGGGTTTAAGATCTTTGGCTTCTGCCTGATCAATCCCGGTGGCTGCCTGGTGGGGTCTGGGTCCCTGGGCTCTGCTGGGTCCCCGGCGGGGCTGGTCGCCCCTGGGTCCCTGGTCGCTGGGTCCCAGGCTCGGCCGGCTAGGGGGTGGGAGGCTGCGGGCGGGCCTGTGGGCTTGCCGCTGAGATCTCCCGGGACTCTGCCGGCTGCTGGTTGTGGCTCCCCGAGGCAATCCTCTGTGCCTCTCGAGGGGGGCGGGGGCTGTTCTGGTTGCAGTCTCCTTGGGGTTCCTGTGCTCTGGGGCAGCTCCTGGATCTCTGGGACTTGGAGCTCCCCCCGTCTCCTACGCATCTTTGGGGGGGCGGATCTGTGGTCCCTCACACTCTCTATTGGACGCTCCTATAGAGAAACCTTACATAAACAAGCGTGTGTACACACACAGGTGCTCACATGGTGCTCTCAAAAGTATGGGCTTGGGCACGTTCAACACATGTCTTAAGACTATGGTGGGCACTTAATGCACTGTGATTTATTATCGTGTGATTATTCAGTTAAACAATGTTGATTATATATTTCTTCATCAAGTTGACGCAGTGATAGCTTGCTCCTGTTCTTTGTTGTTGTGTCCCTTTTCTGCAGGTCTCGAAGTAGACTCTTGTTCATCATTGATTGTTTATTGTTATATATATATATATATATATATACATATATATACATATTTATATATTAAAAATAAACTTTACTTATCTAAAACTTTCACTTTTCTTACTTAAACAGCCCCATGGATGTGTTTGTAAATGTAGTCTTGTCAGTGTTTGTTTAGACCGGATCGAGGACAGAGGTGTGGAGTACTCCACAACAGGCATTACAATGCGGAACGGCTTCACGACACAAACCCAGCTGCAGTTTTGATTACTTTAAAGTACTATTGATCTTAAAATACTTTAATTAATAGCGTTACACACTGTTAATTAGGTAAAGTCTCACAAAACACAGCGGCAAGTCAGATCACGTATAAACAATAAAGTCACTTCTCGCTTCCCGTTCTCAAGTCCCGCGTGATGTGGCGACTATCGCGCAACTTTCCAAGAAGCGTTCAGCGGCGTGGCACTTCCTGTGTGACCACTTGACGTTTCAAAATCGTGGGCGCGATCACAGTTCTGACATTCCCGAACGAACCATTTCTTTTGCACGGCTCATAAACATGAACGATGGGTGCCGAGTTCCAGCTGGGGGAGAGCTGTTTTTACTGTTGTTCTTTTTTCCTGTGCGTGTTTCACACAGATGCACATAAATGAGCTCCTCCGCGAGACAGAACAGTTATAGGAGGACGTTCACGAATGAATTGAATCTTTTGAACGGGTTTTCTAAGTGAACGATGAGACTTGAGTCCCTGTAGAGAGTCGTTCATCTTGTCTTCTAGTAACAAACCTCCCCGGAAGTCGGTTAGCCACACCCGCTCAAACCCCACCCGCCACTGTGAGGGATGTAGGAGGAACGCTACCCAACACCGCGCACCCTCACGGACACCGCTGGAACATTAGTAGATTTCCCATTAATGTGTATTGGGTTTGCAGCACCTCCTATTCACAAACACATTCTTCCTATCTGGATTGGGCATCATGGATTAAATAAACTCTTATGTGGAGAAACTGTGGGCGACCATGAATTCAGCCTCTCTAAAAGCAATATGGATATGAAGATTAAAATAAATGACATCAGCATGTTTAAAACCAGAGAGTAAAAAGTTATTTGTTCCTGGGAAAGTTGCAGGCTGGGTCTAAAATTAAAACAGTACTAGTTTAAATGTTCAAGAATGTACTTTTTACCTTTTTAACATAAGTTTTAGTAATAAGTGATAAACAATTCAACTATCTAAAATGACCAGCTAGTGCAGTTGTTGTTATAGAGACCCTTAAATATAATTTCCACTGCTAACAACATAGCTGTGGATGGTTTTGTTTTTGATTAAGACTAGTATGAATACTGTATGAATAGGATAAATGTTATTGAAATGTTAAAAAAGGAATTACTGAGGTGAAATTGTTCATTAAATGTTAAAACGGCTTGCCGTAGTCCAGAATGCTGACCAGCACAAACAATTCGAACCGTGTTTTCACTTCAGAGTAACGACTAAGCTTTTTAGACGCTGTGCAGATAGATGAAAGTACCGGTATCTAGAGAAGAATAGAATTAAAATATCTATGGGGCGACTGTGGGTGGCAGAGAAGTTAGGTGCCCACCCGTTAACCAGATGGTTGCAGGTTCAAGCCCCGTCTGTCACAATCTTTGTGTCCATGGGCAAGGGACCAGTAGCACCAGTGGACGGCACCCTCTCCTCAATCAGTGAACCCCAGGGCAGCTGTGGCTACAATGTGTATGTGGCTGAATGACTGGTTGTGTTGTAAGAAAACAGGGGGGGGTGGAAGGACCCTAGAAGGTGCTATAACAAATACAGGCCGTCTATCCTTCTTCTTCTTCTTCTTCTTCTTCTTCTTCTTCTTCTTCTTCTTCTTCTTCTTCTTCTTCTTCTTCTTCTTCTTCTTCTTCTTCTTCTAGTACTACTACTACTTATTCTACTTCCACTTCTTCTTCTTCTTCTACTTCCACTTCTTCTTCTTCTTCTTCTTCTTCTTCTTCTTCTTCTTCTTCTTCT
>NC_091742.1:46446386-46451386 GCF_043380555.1 Nothobranchius furzeri | reverse complement strand
TTGTCATAAACAGCTGATGGATGAGCGCCGGGTGGAGCGCGAGCCTCGTTTGATTTGTTTCGTCTGTGTTTTGTTACGTGTTTGTCACTGATCTTTTAATAACCCGCAGGTGCTCCTCTGACTCTCCCGTCTGGGCTGTGTTCCTGCAGGTTTTTCCTCAAGTTCTTCCTGAAGTGTAACCAGAACTGCCTGAAGAACGCAGGGAACCCTCGAGACATGAGGCGCTTCCAGGTGACATCACGCTCAGAGTTTACAGCCACGGCAATAACATGATGCTCAGTGTTTTATGGGAGAACTACATCCACACGACGTCTCCTCGCACCAACAGAGAAGCCAAGACAGGGAGGTGGTGTGGGGGTGTCAGGGGCGCAATGGGTCACTAATCTCATTCACGAGCACTGGCCTGGCTCTAGAAGACAACGCTGGTGTCAGCGAGGTGTTTTGGGGATGTTTTTGGACATTTTTATCTAAATCACCTGACTTACTGTAGACTCATGTCAGGTAAAGTAAAAAGGAAATGACAGACTTTTATGTTCTTGCAAATTAGCCTTTAAAGTGTGTTCATGTGTTTAGGGTGTGCATAACTAAGGTCTGGCCTGTGTAACAGAAAGCTTCCTGAATGGAGAAATGGTTTCATCCCAACCGGACTGATAAGCTAATGGCTAGGCCTGGTGCAGATTTCTGCTCCTTAAAAAGCTGAAGTGTTTCTAGCAGGTCTATTTCCAGCAGTTTTACAGGACTTGCTGCCCGTTCCCTCATCTTCATTGCCCCCTTGTTTCTTAGGTGGTCGTGTCGACTACTGTGAGCGTTGAGGGTCATGTCCTGGCTGTGTCAGACAACATGTTTGTGCACAACAACTCCAAACACGGGCGCCGGGCTCGAAGGCTGGACCCGTCAGAAGGGACGCCGTCCTACCTGGAGCATGGTACAAAAAAACAAAAACAGCTGGTCTCTGTGTTGTGTTCTGGCTTTCTCTGTCTTTGTTTTCACCCCCCCCCCCCCCCCACGCGCACCCTCCCCCTTGCTGTCTGGCTCTGCACTTTCTGTCTCCCCTCTGTTCTCCTGAAACACACTTTCTTTCTTATCTCTCCCCTCTTTCCTCCTGGATTTCACTCCCCTCTGGAGCTAAGGAGTGAGTGCTAGCTCCCCGGTCTCTCAGCTCTCCCTCGTGGCTTGCTCCCCTCGGGTCTGCGCCTCTGGGCCTTCTGCTCCGCCTCGCATAAGCACTATGTGTCTTATGAGGTCTGTTCTGCTGAAAGCCAACACTGGCTTTATTTCCTCAGAGACCTGCTTTTATCCTCTAGCCCTCCATCAGCTCCCCATCCCTCAGGTTCCCAAGCACACCCATACATGCACCAGAAATCACACACACACACACACACACACACGGTCTAAGACAACCCTTTAATACTTCATAATGACATGTGCACATCATTTAGGAGGCTGCACTGATTCCCAACTCCCTAATCCAGTTATTTTCTCATTTCGGTTTCCCAGACGTTGAATAAGAGAAACATATTTTTTTCTTTGAGGAAAGTCAACCTCAGGGATGATAATGACAAAAAAACTAAGCAGGGATTTACATGATGGCCTATAGTAGATTGCATTAAGATTGAACGTTATGGTTAAGTCTCTGTGATGACTATCCTCTGGAGACAAAGTGGACCGATTGTCCCCGGCGACTGGTCTCATCAACGATTAGAAAAGTTCACAAAGACGAGACATATGGAGACATCACACACCATCCGCTGACAGATGTTCTCATGTCAGAGGGAATTTCCTTTTCTCTGATTCTGCAGTTTTTTCCATGTTGGAGACAAGGAAGGAGTGGAGTGAGACAACAAAAAGGAGAGGACAGGACGAGCTGAAAGTGTATCATGAAGAAAAGATCAAATGAAACCAAAAAGAGGAGTTTCTGTGTTGCCTTCTCCTCCTTTGTTGCATTAGCATTACACAACTTTGGGGCCTGTTTTAAGCGGTAATAGATGAGCAGCGAATGGAGATGAACAGATGGTGCAGAGGAACACCCCAAAGTATAATCCTATCACATGGATTCACGTTCCACCATCTGGTTAATCCACGCGCACACACACACACACACACATAAAACACAATATCAGCGGCAGAGAAAGGGAGGCATCTCAGGGCTGATTATGGCCACAGATTGCTGCTCGGTGAGCGCTGATCTCTGCAGGCGTGTCGGGGGGCTAAATATCATTCCAGCTTGTTGGGGGGGGATCAACAGAACACGGAGTCAGGCAGAGAGCAAAGGCAAGGCTGCAGGGGAACGTCAGCCTAGTCTAAAGTGGATTAGGCCGCTTTACAGAATTACAACATGTCTGACAAGCTGCGTATCTGTAAGGAGAGGAGATTTAGCTTGTATAAACATGTATTTTCCCAACGTTGTTCTTTTGCTCAAACGATAATCTCCAACTCTACAACATCAACATATAAAATCACGTGGAAACAGCTCCCCAAAGCGTTTCTCCTTCCTTTATTCAAAAAGGATGCAAAGAAAAAAGGGCAGCGTTTAGAGGAGGAGCCAGGACGAGCTGCCTCACAGGTATGTGGAGCAGACGGCTGGTCGGGGCTAAGTGTTGGGCTAATGAAGGCGGTGTATTCAGGGGGCAGAGCTGCTGTTGGCTTGGCTCTGCTCCCCGGCCGTGTGCCCTTTGATCAGACACTGAGCACACCTGACATTTACACGCCCGCATGCTTTGCCACGTGTCATAAAACAAGTGCACCGCTGCTGCCCTCACACACAGGGGCAGGGGTGATGTTTAATAACAGGGCGCGTATAATCGCTCTGATTAGAATTCCACGTCCGCCGTCAACCCCTGGGAGAGGGCCAAGGGGTGAGCCGTGTGTGTGTGCATGTGTGTGAGAGAGAGGGACAGTATAATGTCATCGGCGAAGACCTTTCAGCTCTGTCATGAAGGTAGTTAACGTCTGATTTTATTATTTTTTTCCAGCAACTCCCAGCATCAAAGCCATCAGTCCCAGTGAAGGCTGGACCACAGGGGGCGCAACGGTCATCATCATAGGAGACAACTTCTTTGACGGCCTCCAAGTCATTTTTGGAACCATGCTAGTCTGGAGTGAGGTTAGTCGCCCTCTAGTCTTATTTGTGTGATCATGACCTTTATGTCTGGGTCAAAGCAGAAATTTACATTCACTCACTTTTAGCTTTGCTGTACAACACTCACATGAAAGGACTTCCACTGTGGTCAGATGTCTAGTTCAGCTCTACAGCCCTTAGTTCCTCACACAAGTTAGAGTTGGTCAGTCAGTCATCAGTTTTTACCTTTTTCATTCCTAATACCTGACTAAATAGACAATAAAACCTCCCATCATTTCAACCATCTGCCCTCAACACACACACATACACACACACACACATATGCAGACACACACACACACGCATCCACACACACATGCACAAACGCATACACTCAAACACTAACATTCACACGCAAACACGCATGCACATTCACACACACATATGCATGCATGTTACACACACACACAATGTGTGTACACACAAACACACGAAGACATAAACACACATATACACACATGCATCCACACATGCATGCACGAATGCATACAATCACACACTAACACACACACACAAAGATGCACGCACGTACACACACACAAACACACATATGCATTCACACACACATATGCACGCATGCTTACACACATACACACACGCAGACATACACACACACACACACACACACACACACACTCACACACACACACACACACACACACACACACACACACACACACACACACACACACATGCACAAACGTATACACTCAAACACTAACATACACACAAACATGCATGCACGCACGCACACACACAAACACACACATTCACACACACATATGCATGCATGCTTACACACATACACGCAGGCAGACACACACACGCACACACACATATACACACATGCATGCACGAACGCATACACTCACACACTAACACACACACAAACATGCACGCACGCACGCACACACACAAAAACACATACGCATTCACACACACATATGCATGCATGCTTACACACATACACACAGGTAGACACACACACACACACACACACACACACAAACACGCACGCAGACATACACACACACAGATACACACACGCATCCACACACACATGCACGAACGCATACACTCACACACTATATAACACACGCACACAAACATGCACACGCATTCACACACATGCATGCATGCTTACACACACACACACACACCCACATAGAAGTGGGCTCGTGAGCCATGCTAAGTGAGCCTCTTTAAGACACAGGGGTGCTTTCATGTAGCTAACGGCAGCGAGACCGCTTCAGCTGACAGACACAGAGACAGGGCCAGACAGGCATATCACACACTTACTGGTTCTGCTCAATAGCTGCACGCACAGGAAAGTGTGTTTTATTCATAAACAGATTACTGCTTTTGAATCCTTATTGCACAGTCCACGTCTGCACCGATAAGCCTCGTGAGCCTCACAGTGACATTGCCTTGGGCTACGGGGCTACCTGAGGGCTTTAGCGCTAGCGCGTCATTTTCAGGCTTATTACACACAGAAAGAGACTCAAAAGCTGCGAGGAAGAGACGAGCCAAGAATAGTCCCGTGAGCACGTGGTGAGGAATGAAGTTTTGTTGCACTAAGCTGCCTCTGATTCTCCGTAGCTGATCACTCCCCACGCCATCCGCGTGCAGACTCCGCCCAGGCACATCCCAGGGGTGGTGGAGGTCACGCTGTCCTACAAATCCAAACAGTTCTGCAAAGGCACACCTGGACGCTTCATCTACACAGGTACAGCTAACAAGATGTTTTCATGACCCCTCCTTCGCAAATGTAGTCATGAACAGATAAAGTGTTCAAACGTGGACTCGTTTAGTCACTTCTTTTTTTTTGCTGCATCTGACAAAAGTGTCGAGGCGTACATTTTATGTGCTTTCATCACTCTGC